>NC_143012.1:84474308-84744308 GCF_055824585.1 Amblyomma mixtum
AGGGTCAAGGGAGAACACACGCACAAATCCCCACACCACGTGGCACAACTGCCCACCACACCCCATGTCGCTGAAGGCACCAGTCGCACAACACCCCCCCCCCCCCCCCCCCCCCCCCCATCCCCAAACGGCCCACACTCCATCCTTGCACCATCCACGCCTGGCCAATGATGGCACAGCCGGCCACTGCCCCAAAAAGGCCAAGCACATAACTCCTTGAGTCAGCTACAGCTGATAACAAAAAGAACACTGCAAACCGCTGTGCCCAGCAAACAGCTGCTGCAACCAGCCATCCACCCTTAACACACATACAGACATCAAAGCCATTAAGTACAGGAAAAAGACACCTCCCAAACAGCAACATGTCTTGCTTTGGTTTTAATGGGGTTGAACGTCCTGAATCGACTCAGGCTATCGACCACCTGGGGTTCTTTAAGGTACGCTGACATCGCACAGCACACGGGCCTCTAGAATTTCGCCTCCTTTGAAATTCGACCGCTGCGGCCGGGATCGAAACAGCGTCTTTCGGGTCAGCAGCCGAGCACCACAACCAATGAGCCACTGCGGCGGCTCAAACAAACAGCAATATGGTGACATGCTCTGGTGACTTGCTTCAAGAGACTGTCAGAGAAGTTGAGGCGCGCATTGGTGGAAAGTTGCACTTCGAAGCAGTGTAGCACGCTATAGAGCACCACACCACCCATCATTTCTTTCAATGTCCCATGGTGTTTGGCACATGTGGAGCTTTTGCGAGTATAAGATGAGTGACGGGCAGAGTGAAAGTTGAAAGAGGGTTCCTGTGGGTTCGCAGATGTGGGTTCACCCTGCAGATCACAACTAATTTCAGAAGAAAAAGTTGCCTCGCGCTGTCGCTGCATGCAAAAGCGCCAAGAAAGCAGACGACGGTATTCGCATTTCCGGGCCAACGCCACCTACGCATGCAAGGCGGCGCTCGGAACGGGCACTGGTGCGACGCAGTTTGTATTCGATGTTGCCCCGGCTTGTAGCTCCACTACCGCGGGTCCTTGAGCACCGCAGTGGTTTTGGGGCAATTCTGGTGCGAGTTTATCGAGGATGCCATAAGGGACACAATGCAGGAAGCAAAAAAGTCAGAGACGACTCTGCGAAAGCAGCTATGAGGGCAGGCTCAGGTGCATTTCTTACAGTGCACAAGATGACAGGAGTTATGGAAAGTGGATGAGATGTATGCGGCGCTTCTAACAAGTGCTTGTCGTGTTCATGTGAAAATTTTAAGTAAGGTGCCAGCACCTTAAATATTTCCACGAAAAGTGGTTCACATAACCACATAACAAGAAAACAGAAGTATAGAAATTATAGTTATGAGACCTGCAATGTATTAAAAGATCCTGCAAAAATTGTATTAAAGCACGATATCCTTGTGCTACAAGTGCTACTATTAAGTGCTACAAACACCAGGCGTGTACCGCCGGTTGCCTCATTGTGAACAAGGGAGCCGTAGCTCTCCAGAAACGTCACTTGCTTTTGACCATGGTCAGTGACCACTGAACTTTATCAGCCATGATTCCTGCCCAGGCGGTATGCTATCAAACCATCAACTACATCAATGTTACATTTCAATCTTCAACTGCCATAGTTCTATCAATTAGCCACTGCTTACTGCTACAGTCATCTTTTCAGACCAGGCATAAAATCTTCAAGCGTTCACGGTAAACTTCCAGCTGAAGTGACACTCCTTTGATATCTACTAATGTTTAGTCTTCAGCCACTTCCTGCACTGCAATAAACACACTGGTTTTTGAACCAAACAATTAATATGCCCTTTGTAATATCCGTATGTTGCTGCATGCAGTGCTGCTAAAGAAATTTTGGTAAGGTCTTGTAAGATCATATTCACAAATTCAGCTATAAGAAGCACAAATAAATGTTACTTCACTGGCACAAAAAATTCAGCACTACCATTTTACAGAACATACTCAAATGACACCCTGCATAACAGAGATTGTGAGTATGACCAAAAGTGCTTGTTTTTAGTTTTAACAATGAGTTGTCACGAGAAGTTGTCGGAGAAATACTTGGCTTGCTTACAAAACCTACATGCTACAGCCACTATTTGCAAACAGTAAAAATGACTTTGAAGATTGTTAACATTATATAACAGCAAAGTAATCAGCATGCTATGCATGACAGCTATGATATCACAGCCACATACATTTCAAGCATATGCTGTACTACACTAAGAGCACTGTACTCAAGACCGGCCTTCGATCGCATGTCGCAACCCGCATTCTTCGTACAAGGAAATGAAACGACCAGCTTGTGCTCGCCGACGGAGCAGTAACCGTTGTCAAGCTAAGAAACATACCCGGCCAATTACGAATGAATGAAAACATACGTCGTTAAGTTTGCAACTGCCAACGACAACCGGCCCTGATTCATCGGACCGAACGAAGCGTTACAACTGCCACAAACCGTTAACGGTGCCCTGCCCACAGGCGCTGGCAACCTGCGAGACCTCGTATAAACAAACTGACAACACACCATCTCTTCGCGAATGAAAAAACAGCGATTTCCGGACTGCTAAACGCACCGATCGGAAAGGGGTTTCCGGGCGCAAAATGCGTCAGCCGATAAGCGCCGACGCTTCGTTTCTCCGAGTCGCTCGAGCAGGCGCCGTTCGGGTGAACGGGCGCGATCAAAAGGAACGGAGCAGCGATGCTCACCGGGCACACGCAGGGCGACGTTTGCCCCACAGGGCCGAGAAAGGATACTGGTCTTTCCGGCGGCGTCGAGGCCCAGCATCAGGATCCTCATTTCCTTGTTACCGAAAATTTTGGACAGGAGCTTCCCCATGTCTGCCGCCGACCCTGGGCCGCGTCCCTGGAAGCGATGAGAGGGAGGGGCTCAGAACACCTGCCTGCCCCCGGCACCGCAACACGCTCCGTTGGCGACGCCGCGGGGAACAGACCCCCCGGGCGACGCTGAACGTTGAATGGGCGTTGCGGACAAGCGAAGCGGCAGCCGCGCTCGAGATTTGAACGTCGGATCGGAGACCCGCTCGGCGGCTGACGCGCGTCGGACTGCGGTCTCTGGGCAGCGCGCTGACGCCGGACGGATCGAACGCTCAAGCGCCGGTCAGACCGGGCCCGCCGGCGACAGGGCGACGCGAAGAGCGGCTCGTCGGCCGCATGAGTAATCGGCGGCACACCGCCGAGCTCCGGCTAGGCCTAATGCCCGGCCCCTCGACAGCACTCGCCGCGCCGGCAGTTTTACAAGAAAGGGAGGAATGTCGAGCGACAAAAGGCGTCTACTTACGCGGCGTTTTCCAATAAAAAGGGCGTGCAAGTACCCGCGTCAAACTAACAGACGCATATCAACTCATTGGTAATTTGTACTTTAAGGAACTCCTGCCATATTCTCCACGACCTCGATCGTCGCCACCACGGGAAAAGGAACAAGTTTTGATCTCAACGTCTCAACCATCTGACTTTGATCTCGGTCTTTTTGAGTTTTTTTTTTACAATTTCACTCACAATAGCGGGTGATAAACTTATATTTTACAGAAAACTGCTTTTAGTAGGAGCACTAAATTACTGAAAATGAATTCATCCTTCTTTTTAATTGCTGGCTCAAAAGCAGCCGCTTCGGAGCGCGTGGCTTTGAATCCGGCAGCTGATTCGACTTCGCAGGATCCGGATCCGGAAGCTCGGTTACGAAGACGCTGCGAGCAAATCGATAAAGCATTTTTTTAGCATGTGTGCAGCCGTGCTTGGGTGATGCCGCGAGCATCCTTTGAGTGAAGCTCGGGGTGGCGAGCAGCACACGGCCGAGCGTCCACCGCGGTGGGCTGGAAGTGCGCGCGACATCGGCATGGTGCCCCATCTATTGTGCGCTCGCGGGTCCGTGGGCCAAGCCTCGTCGAAGCAGGACTAGACCCCATCGGACCATTGATTTCGTGCCGTGGGCCAGCGCAGTTCAGGTGGTGAGGAGAGGCCCGCTGTCACTCCGGATCGTCGGGTTGCCGGTGTGAGCCGCCTCGTGCGGCCGTTCCCGCCGCGCTGTCGGCGGCGGCAGTGTCTTTGGTCCGTCCCAGTGACACCCGGCCCGCGACCGCGCGATGAATGCGGCGACGTACTACTGCCCGCTGCCGCCGCAGCAGCAGCGGCAGCCGGGCGCTGACGCGGGAAGCTACGGGGTCGCCGATGAGGACGACTCGGGCAGCGACGACGACGTGATCGACGTGCTGTCGGCCGACCACTGCACGGGCGAGCACAGCTACACGATGCAGATGCCGGACAGCATGCGGCTGGAAGAAGAGCGGCGCGCCTCCGAATCGCCCGAGCTCGAGGCGGCCCGGCGCTTGGTCGAATGGCTCGGATCGCCGGCCTGCCGAAAGTACAGCGCTCCCTTCCTGGAGCCCGCGGAGGCCGAGCAGCGGCCGGCCTACCTTCGTGTCGTGCGTCAGCCCATGTGCCTGAGACGGGTGCGCGAGGGCCTGGACTCGCGCGCCTACCCGGGCATCACCGAGGTGGTGCGCGACGTGCGGCTCATCCTGGAGAACTGCTACCGCTTCTACGGGCCGCAGCACCACCTCACGAAGAAGGCTCTCAAGCTGGAGACTGTGCTCGAGCAGAAGCTGGCCCTCCTGCCCCGGTGAGTGGTTGAAGGCGGGAAAGAGCCGTCCGTGCCGATTGCATCGGTGCCCCACATCTTGTCGCGCGAGCGAGCGATTGCCTACTGTGGTTCGCGGGTTACGTCTGCCACAACACTGCCTCTGTTTTGTCTGCTGGTCGGCGATGTTAGTCTACGCGCGCCGGGTCTGCCTGCTGGTCTGCTGGTCTACCTTGCCTGAGTCTACCCGCTGGTACCGCGCACCCTTTGAGCACACAAAACAGAGTGAGGGGCACGCGTGATGTAGACTGGATCATCCAATCAGGGACTCGAGCACCGAGTACTGATCATTTATTTACCTCTTTCATTTGTTTGATCACATGTTGGCTGCCTGCCATTCAACAAGTTCCAGGGTTTGCAACTTCAATTGGCGCCCATTGGCGCTCGTACATTGAAACAGTTGCCGCAGTTAAGTTCCGAACTGAGACAGTTGTAGGACCCCCTGATCTCTGACACACTGTTAAATGTCAGTGACTTGTTCTTGTCACAAAAAGGTAATGAGGCTAACAATATTGTTAGCTGCGGTGAAGTTGACGTGCAGGTGACACATGCAAGTAAAAGGGTTGTTGCCTTTTGAGGCGAAGCCAACCTGCTGAGGTCTGGAAAGACAGCTGCATCAGGCATCAGAGCAGATGGCACTGTATCGTTGCTTCCTTTACAGTAACTGTGCCATCAGAGTGCTTTTGCTTCTCCCGGTGCCTGTCTGGGTGTTGCAGCAGTTAATGCCCTTTGCTGTTGGATAGATGGCCCCAGGTCTGTTGTTTGTGGATCCAGTAGCGACATGCTTTAACACTTTCGTTTCCTCTTGCGGTAGCTGAAAGCACTAGTAGCCACTATCGTCTGGAGCACCTTCCTTCAACATGCCAGCAACGTGGAGCACAGTTCCTGACGCATCATCTTGGCTGTTCCGCGTGCACAATGCTGCTCAGTCGCTGCTGCCGTTTTTAATGGTTTGTATTGTTTTTCTGCAGGCTAGTCAACAATCAGCTGGTTAAACACCACCCAGTGTGAAGCAACAGTAGCACCTACGTGGAGTCTTCCGCGCAGAAAATACACCGGTTGCAGCAGGGTCGTCCGGTGGTTCCAGCGACAGTGTGGCTCGCAATTACTACACTTCCTTCTGCCTCCTCTTTCAGATGGCTGCAAATAGCCGTCGTGGTGGCTCAGCTGCTATGGCACTCGTCTACTGACCCAATGACGTGGGTTGGATCCCGGCCGCGGTGGTAGAATTTTGATAGAGGCGAAATTCTAGAGGCCCGTGTACTGTGCGATGTCAGTGCACATTAAAGAACCCCAGGTGGTCTAAAATTCCAGAGCCCTCCACTACGGCGTCCCTCATAGCCTCAGTCGCTTTGGGACGTTAAACCCCCGTAAGCTAAACTAAATTTTGTGTCTACAACAACTGTGGCAACAACACCGTGTGCAAAACTTTTCAGTCACTGCAGCTTGCACAATGTTGCAAACTGTTCATCTATCAGGTGGCTGAGCACCACTTGGTGCAAAGCAGCAGTAACACTGACATGGACTCTCCTGAACACAGTCATAGTTGGTGATGGGGCCTTGCAAAGGATCCGGTGCAGCGCGGTTTGCAACTGCTACAGTCAATTTCTACTGCCCCTTTTTGCAGGGTGAACACTTGTATCGCTTCAGATATGATAGAAACGATTACCTTGTTTCGATGGCTCGGTCTGACCCCGTCTTGTCTTGAGCATGTTGTGTGTTGCCTTTCACTTGCTGTGAGATTTTGCTCTTGCTGTCAGGAATTATTCTGAGCAGTCCTGGACATGGCTGCGTTCAAATGCTGTCGGAACTGCCGGCTGGTCAAGCATCTATCAACTATGAACCATTGCTGCAAATGTTTCAGTATTCAAAAAGTCATTGACAAGACTGGAATTTTTCATTAAGAAAGTATAGACGCATAGACTCCTAATTTGTGGCATGTTTTTTTTCTCTTCATTGATGTGGAAGACATTACAATGCATGAATCACCATGTGGTATTGCCTACGACTGCTAAGTAATACCCCTGTCAGACGAGCAAGTTTAGTGTCATTTTCAACGAGTGACACTTGCCTGTAGTGTCATTCGCATCGTGTCACACGATGAACTTTAATGACACTCGCTGCTGAACGCACTCGGCAAGAAGTGAGTTTGGGGAACTCACTTCACTTTTCCCGAGGGGCGAAGTGTATAGCCTCGGTAGCAGCGTTTCGAAATTAGAATACAACGTTTGGCAATAAAAATGGCGTTTTATTGAACACAGCTAATTTTTTTTTGCCCTCTTGTTCATGTAAACTTATTTGCGTTGCCATTAAATATATATACTGCACATATTCCGACATTCTTGTTTTCAGCTGCAATAATTTTTTAGGCAGCCGCAGCGGTATGGCTATGGCGGCTAGCATGGCGATCATCTGCAACCGTTTCGGTGTGACGGTGGAACAGTCACAATATTGCACAAAGCTCCTTGATAATCATAAAAAAGTGCTTGCAGTTTGCAATCTACTGTACATTAACTGTACAGCCGGTCAAATCTTTAGCTGGCGTGCGTGACGGTCGCATTTTCTGTGGTCCTGCAGCTTATGACGGAGCAAACTTGAGAAAATATCAATTCAAAGCACAGGTTCACTAAGCAGCTGCTTAATATTGCGCGTTCTGCAAGTTTGCTCCGTCGTAATGCACAGGAGCGCAGAAAAAGCGGCCGTCACACACGCCAGCTTAACATTTGGCCGGCTGTACATTAAAGCTTTGAAGCGCGAAAAATAATTTTTTGTGCCTTACTTGAAAAGCTATCGTCACCACCATCAATTCCGAATGGCACTTTATTTTTCCGTGTAGCAGCACGCCCCGAAAGTGTCACTCGTTCTGGAGAAGTGCACTTCGTTAAAGTGTCACTAAACTTGTCCGTCTGACAGGGGTATAATTTATAGACAGATATTTCTGTCATGCTGTTTCAGTTTGGCTTCAACAGCCGAACAATGGCTGTGATGTTAAAGTGTGGTTATATGTCACATGAGGCTTGGAAAAACTGTAATGTGATCTCTGCTTTTACCTAACGTTGTCATTCCGGCTCTTGAGTAAGGCTGTTTTCAGCACTGCGGTGAATTAAAACGATGAAGCAGTGATTATATCGCAGTTTTTCCATGCCTCACAAGGTGTGTAACCACATTTTAAGGCGGAAGCCTTTAATGCCTCATCGTTGTAAGCAGGAGCTGTCGACAGAAATGTCAAGCTTTTCAATTGGTCGAAACGGTTGCGACGTCACAGTGCGCGAATTTCAAACGGGGCCAGTTGTACTTTGGCTACTAACCATGCAACCAGTTAAAGGGATCGTATAGTGATGCTCCAAGTTAGTTTGACTGAGTTTAGTTAATTGCTTACTTAACCAATTAGTCTAACCTTGCTAGTCAGACCAGGTAAATAAATAAAACCGAGTAAGAAATTGGCCGAGCTTGGGAATCGAACCCCGGTCTCCGGAGTGCGAGCAGGTCTCCGGAGTGCGAGCACGCTACCACTCCGCCATGCCAGCTGGATGGTTTGGAATGAACAAAGGTGCCTCTAGTGAATACAGTGTCTTTGTTCACTCCCATCTTCCTCCCTTCCCGTTACAGTGAGGTTTAGGTGTCCACTGAGTTCTGAGAGACAGATACATTTCCTTTCCTCAAAAACCAATTTACCAATGAGGGGGTTTCAGATTGGTCCAGATTGGGACAGTGAGGTTTAGGTGTCCACTGAGTTCTGAGAGACAGATACATTTCCTTTCCTCAAAAACCAATTTACCAATGAGGGGGTTTCAGATTGGTCCAGATTGGGACAGTGAGGTTTAGGTGTCCACTGAGTTCTGAGAGACAGATACATTTCCTTTCCTCAAAAACCAATTTACCAATGAGCGGGTTTCAGATTGGTCCAGATTGGGACAGTGAGGTTTAGGTGTCCACTGAGTTCTGAGAGACAGATACATTTCCTTTCCTCAAAAACCAATTTACCAATGAGCGGGTTTCAGATTGGTCCAGATTGGGACAGTGAGGTTTAGGTGTCCACTGAGTTCTGAGAGACAGATACATTTCCTTTCCTCAAAAACCAATTTACCAATGAGCGGGTTTCAGATTGGTCCAGATTGTTCCAAATTGTCCGGGCAGGAATTTTGATGGGTGTCCACCAGAATATGTGAGACAGTTACTGCCCAACTTCCTTTCCTCAAATACAATTTTCGACTAGTGTCTACTGAGATATGTGAGACTGTTAATGCGTAATTTCCTTTCCTCAAATGCAATTTTCATTTTCTTCACTACTGCCCCTCTTTCTTCTTTCACTCACACTTCCTCCCTTGGTGCGGCTCAGGTGTCCACTGAGATGACAGAGAATTACTGCGTCATTTCCTTTCATCAAAAAAGCGTTGTGTTCAAAGGGCAATGCATTGTGGAATGGGTGGTTGGTGTTCCTTGGACTCTGTGGCAGCGCTAGCTACAACACCCTGTGGGGTTCCACTCCTAAAGGCGAAGCTTAAGCGTCATTAATTGGCAGTTAATTAATGCACCAACAAAATGTGCAGTGAACAATCGCGTAGCAGAATGCAGCTCTCAGGCTTTCGCCTTTCACCACTTTAGCCGCTAAAGTTCCTCGTACTTTTGACATCACAGCCATTGTGTGGCTGTTGAAACTGAAACAGCATGACAGAAAAAATTTGATTATCAATTATTTAGCGGTCACAGGAAAATACCACGTGGCAATTCATGTATAATAACACCTTACGCATCATTACAAACTAGAAAACACTCATCCAAAAGTTAGGTTCTACACCCCTTTAAAAATGTGCTCGGCATGTATTTAGTACAGAACGGTAACTAACTAATGTAAACAAGTAAGCAAACAAGGGAAGGGGAATGAGGGGCTCGTTATAAATATGAGAGTAGCCAACAGCCACAGAAACCAAGGGGCACAGGGGATTTTTTTATTTATTTATTTTTTTTGTGGTGTTGATCAAGTAAGAATATTACTGTCGCTTAAAGCTAATTGATTAGAAAAGCAGAAGAAAAAACAACCACATGCCGCCGGTGGGATCCGAACCCACGACCTCCGAATTACGCGTCCGGTGCTCTACCTCTGACATTTTTCAAGCGCTAAGACAACAAGGACGTCCTTGTTGTCTTAGCGCTTGAAAAATGTCAAATCTGCACCAACTAGCCCGATCTGCTACCCTTCTACCTCTGAGCTACGGCGACGGCTGTCAAACCTTCTGCTTTCGGGGGTATTTATGTTTACAAATAACCTAACCTTGAGAGTAATTAAGCAAACAAGGGAAGGGGATGAGGGGCTCGTTATAAATATGAAAGAAGCCAACAGCCACAGAAACCAAAGGGCACAGGGGATTTTTTTTAAATTCATTTATTTATTTTGTGGGGTTGATCAGTTTAGAATATAACTTAATATGTTATCGTTTAAAGCGAATTGATTAGAAAAGCAGAAGAAAAAACAACCACTGCCGCCGGTGGGATCCGAACCCACGACCTCCGAATTACGCGTCCGGTGCTCTACCTCTGAGCTACGGCGACGGCTGTCAAATCTTCTGCTTTCGGGGGTATTTATGTTTACAAGTAACCTAACTTTGAGAGTGTTCATCAGCGCCACCCATGTTCCTAAGCGGCGGACGTAGAACGTCCTGAGTTACCGCAGGTGTGACGTAGAACGTCATCGAACGGAGAGGGTGGAAGCTGCGTGAGAACCCTCTTATGCTTCCTATGGTGTCAAGGCTGCCAGAACCGAGGCCCTCGCTAAGCAATTAAGCAAACAAGGGAAGGGGATGAGGGGCTCGTTATAAATATGAAAGAAGCCAACAGCCACAGAAACCAAAGGGCACAGGGGATTTTTTTTTAAATTCATTTATTTATTTTGTGGGGTTGATCAATTTAGAATATAACTTAATATGTTATCGTTTAAAGCGAATTGATTAGAAAAGCAGAAGAAAAAACAACCACTGCCGCCGGTGGGATCCGAACCCACGACCTCCGAATTACGCGTCCGGTGCTCTACCTCTGAGCTACGGCGACGGCTGTCAAATCTTCTGCTTTCGGGGGTATTTATGTTTACAAGTAACCTAACTTTGAGAGTGTTCATCAGCGCCACCCATGTTCCTAAGCGGCGGACATGGAACGTCCTGAGTTACCGCTGGTGTGACGTAGAACGCCATCGAACGGCAAGGGTGGAAGCTGTGTGAGAACCCTCTTATGCTTCCTATGGCATCAAGGCTGCCAGAACCGAGGCCCTCGCTAAGCAATTAAGCAAAACAGGGAAGGGGAATGACGGGCTCGTTATAAATATGAGAGAAGCCAACAGCCACAGAAACCAAGGAGCACAGGGGATTTTTTAATTTATGTTCAAGCGTTTGAGTGCTTAACGGTGGTTTAGAAAACTTCACGGTGGAACAGTTTCAGTAACGGCTACCCCAAATGTTGAAGAAGTACAGACACCAAATTTGTGCTTGTGTGTTATTTTATTTGTAATGATGCATTAGATGTTAATATACATGGATCGCTCTGTGGTATTCCCCTATGACCTCTAAATAATTTTTAATTGAATTTTTTCTGTTGTGTTGCTTCAGTTTCGGTGTCCGAACGATGGCTGTGACATGGGAAGTGTTTAAGCCATGTGAGGCCTGTAAATTACCGCAGGGTGATTTATGTATTCCTTATTACAAACCACCCAAATGCGGCCATACAGATACAGTGGAAAGCTATACAGCTGCCTCAGAAACATCGTAGTTAAAGAAAAATTTGTCATGGTATGTTGGTCAAACCCTGCACCACTGGGACCAATAAAAATTGGATGAAGTTATGCTCACTGTCCCTTTAATCGCTGTGACTGTAAAACGCCCGTGTTCTGATGCAATGTCAGTGCACGTTAAAGCAATCCAGGCGATCAAAATTAATCTGGAGCCCACTGCTACATGAAATCAAATCAACGGCTCAAAAAAACCTTAACAATTCATGCACAGTGCACACTTTTACGCTCACAGGATTTCAGCCCTATTTTGTTTGTCATCTGAAGCTGCTTCTGCGATGAAAAATCAGCTACAATGTTCTTACGTAAAACATTCAACCGCATAAGCGAAGAAAAAGGTTATAGCACCAGACGGAACTTCCTAGGTACACTCTAGAACAGGGGTTCTCAAACTTTTTTGCTTGGAGGAACCCCAAAAGCCTTCAATAAGTTCCAGGGAAACCCCCCCCCCCCCTGCCCCCTGCCCCCCGCCCCCCGCCCCCTTTCACTTACCAGGAATGTGGTCGAGTGCCATATTTGCAAAGAGAGAGTTGCAAAACTTAAATGTTTATTGCTTAGATTAATACAAATACTAATGTGAAGGGTGGTACTGCTTCCCTTTTAAGAGCAAGTCAAAGCGTGGCTCAGTAGCACTCAGAGCCAGTCTCATATCAGCTGCCGGGTCAGGGCCAGTGAGAGTTCTTGCGGAACACAAGAAGACAGCCCGCGGAACCCACTTTGAGAACCCCTGCTCTAGAACTTCGCGACGTCCATCTTCATCTCTTGTTTTTGAAAAGCCATCCTTCTTTCTACCATTCTGTCCAGCAGGGATTTTAAATCTCATCAGCATCATTGTGTTCATTAAAACAGCGCTGAGCAGTTAGAAAAAACGTTTGAAAAGTCACGTGCACTGTATTAGACGCCGTGCCACAAACTCCGCATATACATACTGCTAAGTTGAATAAGGCATTGTCAGCAATATTCAGCGACAAGAAAAATACTTTTCATTTCTCATATACCAATGGCAGGTATCACCTAGAGCACGTCAGCAAATTCAGGTATCTTATTGTTTATAATAGTCTGTTGTAGTGTTAGTTGTGTGATGGAATCTCTATAGTAGGACTTGCGAGGCTCAGTTATTTCAAGCGAACAATAACAGATGTCATCAAAAACCCTGACCTAACAGCATACAGATCTCTTTTGGAGCCTGCGCTTGATCATGTTTCGGCAATCTGGCTGCCAAACTGTGTGTGGAGAAAGCCAACAGCCACTTATACCGAGGAAAGCATAGGGGATTGTTCATTTTTAATGTCTTGTTGATCAATGGGATATTAGTAGTTTAATGATTTTTTACCGGAAAGATGATTAAAAAGTAGAAGAAGAACGACAAATGTTTGGCTATCACCACCTTATTTCTGGCTCATTTTATACTTGCACCTTATTGGTTGGCAAACTCTAACAAATATGCTCATGAGTACGTTGCCCTTTTTCATAAAATATTTAAAAGGGAAAATTAATGTCAGTGCCCAGTCTTTCCTTCATATGCGGTTGTGCATGTGTTGCTTGCCATGCTCAGCTGTTGAGCGTCTAGCTGCTGACATCATTTGCGGACTGCTTCAAGTTTCTTCCATTTTCTAATATGCCTTTCAGTTTTTTTTTTTTTTCAAAGTAAAGCTTTCCTTCCACCTTCTTCAAAAAACCAGTTGATTACTTCGGTGCTAACCTAACCAAACAAGTCGAAGTATAGTCACTTAATAGCACAGTGCCATTTTAGCAATATAAAAACCATGCTCAGGGTTCCCAGACGATGTCTCAAAAATGACTGAAACAGGCTGACCTGACCTGGGCATTCTGGGAGTGATATCATGTCACCCTTGGTATTCTGACAAAATCTGACTGAGCTTGGCAGATGAAGAAAGAATGCTCTGTCACGGAGTGGAATTTGTGAAGCCAGTCTGTATCAGCCAAGGGGACTCGTATTCTTGGCCACAGAGCATGAAAGAAACTTCTTCAAGCGAACCACTGAAAATTGCCGCAGGGCCTTGGTGTCTCGGAGACACTGCGCTGTCTACGCTATAAAGGGGCCTGAACCAACCTTTGTTAATTACAAGTGCTGCCTTGCTGACAACAGTTTCTAACTGGTCACTGTCTCTCTTGGTAACTGCACTGATACCATTAGCTGCGGCACTGGTTGTGGTGTGGGTTAGCATGAATACTGACCCCTGTAATGCTAACTGCAGTATTGCATCATGGCGACACGACAGACGAGTTGTGAGGAAAGGAGGATACCCAAGTTCCGCGCTTTGTTTGCGAGTGCTGCTCACCATTTAGGACCCCAGAACCTGGCTGATAAGTTTGTGGCCGTGAAATCTGCGCTCTCCAAATGATTGCCAACCTCGGGGGGGTATTCTGGGCCCATTTGAGTGCAGTGTGTGTTGTGTGCATTGTGGGCTGTGTCATGTGCATTTATTGAACTCTAATGTGGCCTGGGTTTAGTGAAAGCACAGCTCCGGCAAATGGGCTCGGAGCCATGTACATAAAGACCAGGCTGCTGCAGAAGCATTTCTTAGTATTCGGCGGCTGAGCTAGTGTATGGTTTTATGTGCATTGAGCAACAAGCTTTCTCTGGCCAGGTGCCGTTGCATAGGTTCAAATTGAGCAGTGATGCTGTGCGCCGCAAACCTTCCTTTAGCGTACCTCCTGTCAATCAAAGGAAACTATCGTCCACAAAACCAGAGCTTTCTTTTCAATGATTGGTCTAGTTGCTGGGATGTAAAGTCAATCAGGTTTGATTCCCCAAAATGGGATGATAGTGGTCACAACATTCTCAACTGTTCATCTCTTGAGAATCGCTGTGGCTCAGTGGTTGTGGCGCTCGGCTGCTGACCCGAAAGACGTGAGTTCAATCCCGGCCGCGGTGGTCGAATTTCAATGGAGGCGAAATTCTAGGGGCCCGTGTGCTGTGCGATGTCAGTCAGGTAGTCGAAATTTCCGGAGCCCTTCACTATGGCGTCCCTCATAGCCCGAGTCGCTTTGGGACATTAAACCCCCATAAACCAAACCAAACCAGTTCATCTGAAAAAAATAAGAGACCGCGGGGAAATTTGTTGTGGAATTGTAATGTGGTGATGATAGTGTAATGTTCAGGCTCGTTGCACTTGGATAAACAAATAAAGGGGAATTCACTTCCAATTTTTCGCTTCTTTTGCAGGGAACTGCGTGAGAAGACGTCCCTGGAGGCCACAACGCTTGATAACCGTGATGTTGGCACCCAGAGAGGTGAGTCCTGTTTAACCTCAGCCGCTCGGCCGGATTAAGATTTTTTAGCCTTTTTCAGGCCAAGTCCTGAAAGGCTCTAAACACGTAAACAAGGTGGCTGCAGCTTGTTTCAAGTTTGTTTTACAAAACTAGTCCTGCAGAATCTCATGGGAATTTGGCTTAGTTCAAAATCATGCTTAGGGTGCGCTTCTGCTCGTGTAGGGCTCTTGCTGTTCATCGTCATCATTACCACCAGCCTAGTCTACCATAAGTCAAAGGCCTCTGCCAGCAACGTCCAGTTACACCTGTTCTGCACCAGCAACGGCCACCCCACCACTCCCAGTCTCCTGTCATCTCTCCACCCCGCCTGGTCCGCTACCGCCGACCACGCTTCTGCTTGTTTCCAACCCACTGCTTCACCCTAATATGCATCGGTTCCTCACTCTGCTTATTCTCTTCTGCTCAATTGTTGACGTGGGGTGTGAAAAATCTCCGGCCTGAATTGGTTGCAAGCTTGGCTTGGGACTCGGTATGTACAGCAGCTCAAGTTGTGCTGAAAAGTCAGAGGATCATCCATCGTTGGTTCGGGCCGCTGGGAATGTGCTTTTGTGACCGGTTGTTTGGTGTAAGTCAGCTGTCTTGTCTGTACACCTGTTGCAATGAATGAACACAGCCTTGTGACATTTGTCTGCAGAGTTTCTTAGTACAGTCTTCCTTTTGCATCTTTTTTTAAAGCAGGTATAGGGGATATTCAAAATCCCGCAAGTGCGCTTTCCCACATAACTATGTTACCAAAAACAAGATGGCCGACTTCGCTATAAAGGAACAACGCGAGCTACAGGACATGCGCTAAAGGTGTGGATAGAATGTAAGAAACGTATTTTGGAAGAATCGAACAAAAAATCTAGTCTTTCTTGCTTTGTTTCAACTGGAAACGCATGGTCAGCCATCTTGTTTTGGGCAACATTGTTATGCGGGAAAGCGCACTTGCGGAATTTTGAATATCCCCTATTGCATTTGAGTCCTTTCCAGACAGGCAGAAACAGGGGGGGAGACTTCCTTTGCTGCTGTCTTGAAGCTGATAAGGTTTTTTGAGGCCAGAAAGTTAAGAACCACCAGTTTAGGTAGCCAAAATCAGGAGTCCTGGGGGTCAGGCCCGTCTCAGACTCGACCTTGTCTCTCTCGCAGCTGGCCGGCGTGCTCGGCTCACTAGCCAGATGCCGACAGGGGGTGAGAACTCGGCGCTGCTCCAGCTGGTGAAGGCGGAGAAGGCAGCCCAGGCCCGAGAGGAGCGGCTGAAGCAGCGTGAGGAGCGGCGCGTCGAGAAGGAGGTGGCCCAGCAAGCAGCCATCGACTGGGAGAACGCCACCTTTGGGTCGGGACTGGCCGAATTAGCCCAACGCTGGGAGGTGAGTGTGGCCCAAGTTGAAAGGGAAGCGTCACCCGGTGCTGTGCACCACCGGAGGTCAACAGAGCAGCCTGCAGGCCTTCGTAGCATGCATGCAAGAGCTTGTAATGTAGTCGGGCTGCACCCTTGCCCTCCGATATGATACTGTCATGATTACTGTGCTTGCAGGGATCTATCAAGGCAAAAACTTCAACACACAAAAATTTTGTTGCACCCTTTTAACCGGTGTGCACAAGTCGGATGGTTCATGTTAGCCATATTCACTTTGTGTTGTCTTGGTGAGGATCTATTCAGATGCCCCTGAACAATGCAGCTTATCAGAGAGTGTGATTCGAGAGAGTTTGTTTTGAAAGGAGTGCTTCATGTTAAAATCCCCAAACTGCAGAGGCCTAAGCCTAATGAGACTTGCAGATTAGGAGAGCGTCTGCCTGTAGTCCCGACTTCATTATTCCACTGTCACACTGGCAGTTTTGATCCCATCGGAGCTCAGTACCGATCTGAAATTTTGTGCACGCTCGGTTTACAATTCTGGTGTACATTCCCACTCGGTCCCGATCGACAGGTTGGCATGCCACATGCAAGGTGGCGCTGTAATGCGTTGGTGGAAAAGTTTTGTAACCAAGTAGAAATTTTCTGCAAGAGAGCAGCTTGGTTGTGCGTAAGCTTTTATTAAATGTTTCTCGAGCACAAGGGTTGCAACGGCAGGTCCTCGGTCTATATCGAAGGTATCGACCGGACTTTGAGAATAGTGTTTAGGGAACCTGCCTGGTTTCAAGCGGGATTGTGCTCAGTTGTGATTGAAGTTGGCCTTGCGTGGCACGAGTCATGGAAAGCATTGGATTAGGGTGCGACAGGCCCACTGGCGAGAAGTTGCGATTGGACTTCGAGAATAGTGTGCAGAGAATCAGCTTGGTTTCAAGTGGGATTGAGTTCAGTTGTGGTTGGAGTTGGCCTTGTGTGGCACCACCAAATCTGCATCGAGTTCAGTCTCGGTTGGCGTGCGATCAATCAGGATCAGGAAGGCCTTTGTGAGAGTAGTGTTATTTGCAAGTCAGGGAAAGCATTGGATTAGGGTGCGACAGGCCCACTGGCGAGAAGTTGCGATTGGACTTCGAGAATAGTGTGCAGAGAATCAGCTTGGTTTCAAGTGGGATTGAGTTCAGTTGTGGTTGGAGTTGGCCTTGTGTGACACCACCAAATCTGCGTAGAGTTCAATCTCAGTTGACGTGCGATCAATCAGGATCAGGAAGGCCTTTGTGAGAGTAGTATTATTTGCAAGTCGGGGAAAGCATTGGATTAGGGTGCGACAGGCCCACTGGCGAGAAGTTGCGATTGGACTTCGAGAATAGCATTTAGAGAACCAGCTTGGTTTCAAGTGGGATTGAGTTCAGCTGCGATTGAAGTTGGTCTTGTGTGGCACCACCAAATCTGCATCGAGTTCAATCTCAGTTGACGTGCGATCAACCAGGATCAGGAAGGCCTTTGTGAGAGTAGTGTTATTTGCAAGTCGGGGAAAGCATTGGATCAGGGTGTGACATGCCCACTGGCGAGGAGTTGCAATTGGACTTCGAGAATAGCGTTTAGAGAACCAGCTTGGTTTCAAGCGGGATTGAGCTCAGTTGTGATTGAGGTGGCCTTGTGCGGCACCGCCGGATCTGCATTGAGTTTGATCTCAGTTGATGCGATCAGGGTCAAGAGTGCCTTTGTGAGAGCAGTGTTATTTGCGAGTCGTGGGAAGCATTCGATCAGGGTGTGACCGGCCCACTGGCGAGAAGTTAGCCCAGCGGGTGCTGAGCGACAGGGGGTGTGCGTGTGCAGGTGTTGCAGGTGTGCCAGTTCCTGCGGCTGTCCCAGGAGCCCCTGCAGCTGCCCGACATCTCGGTGGCCGAGGTGGAGCGGTCGCTGCTCATGCCCGACAAGAGCTCGCTGCTGGCGCTGCTCATGACCTGCCTGCTGGTGGCGCCCCAGCAGAGGCCCAAAACGCTGCTGCAGCACCCGATGCCATACCGGGTGTGGAACGACCGGCTGCGCAGCCGCCTCCAGAACTGGTACCGCACCTTCCTGGGCAGCCAGCGCAGCCCCCTCAAGGTGTTCGAGGCCCATGGCCTGGAGGAGCCATTCTTCGCCATCATGGGGGACACGGACCCCATGGAGAGCACCGACTACCACCAGCTGAGCCTGCTCCAGAGGCTGTGGCTGCTCAAGGGACTCTGCGACCACAAGCTGGTGGGTGTCTTCTGGTGCGGGAGCTGTTCGGGTGGGGGGGGGGGGGGGCATCTTTTTTTTTTTTTATTCGAGATGTTTGCCATTAGGCATAATGTAAAATGGAAAGAAAGTTATAAGAAGGAGTGTAAACAAGCCTCGCTTGAAAAGTGCCAAAGTTCACGATAAAGTGATTATCATGAGTCCACTTGCGATAGTCGCCTGCAACGTCCCATTCCAGGCCTACCTTCTTTAGGAAGCGTCGTCTCACGGAAGCTGTAGCCGGGCAAGTCCACAGCAAGTGTTTTTCGTCCCACTGGTCTGGCGCAGCACCACAATGAGGACACTTGTCAGTCACTTCGAAACGTTTGTCACGCCACCGATGACGCACAGAAGGAGTCAGAGCCGCTCCTGCCCGAATCCGCCGCACAGATACCTCCTCCTCCCGAGTGAGACTCCGGGGGAGAGGGTGCGAACACGGAGGAATTAGAACGCGTGTTCGCTGACACAAAGCCTGTTTCTCGGAAACATGGGACAGGAACAGATCTGGGGGAAGGTGGCAGGATGTCTGATGTGTCAAGGTGTGTCATTTCATCCACATGAATATTACCGTATTTACTCGCATAATAGGCGCACTTTTTTTCCAGAAAATCCGGCTCAAAGTTCGGGGTGCGCCTATTACGCGGGGTAAAATTTCCGGAAATTTTTCGACTCGCAAAATTGAACACACCGCGTAAACGCACTCATGTACGGGCCGCTCCCCGTTTTCCCGAAGAAAATATAAAAAAAAAAGATCCGTGTAAGGGCCACACTGAAACCACAACCCACGCGGGAATAGCTTTCGGAATGCACGCGCCGAGGCCTCTGCGATCGGCTCCGGCTGTGCGCAACGAGCGCTTGATCGCGGAGGCCACACACACGCACAGGAGCTTCCAGACGCACCCACGGAGGGCGCCCGAGGCCAAGTTCATCATCATCATCAACTTCTTCCTCCGCCGCAAGCTTTTGCTATCCATATCGCCATCAGCATCTCCAGCTCCAGTTTTTTTTTGTTGTTGTTGCTGTCAAGTGCAGGGATCTGCTGTAGCGCGTTAGTTCATCGTAGTTTGTGGCTTTGCCTCCGCGCGTTGCTGTTTTAGCTCGACGGGCAAGCACCTTAACAGCTGCATGGCTGGGAGTTTGCTCTCGAACACGGCAAGCGTGCGGCAGGTCGGAAATTCGACGTGGCCGAGAAGTGCGGCAGTTGCGACTGCGGCGTGCCTAAATTTTCGTACACGACTCCAAGCGCCGAGGTTTTCGTGGGCCTAAGTCGGGAATGTTTCCGGCTGGAGATGAAGCTTTCCAAACAGACGTTTAAAGTGAGCATCCCTGAAAACTGTGTGCGGCTGTTCTACGCGATATCGTTGTACGTGCTGTGGGTCCGCAGCAGCTGCGACGGCAGCAGCGCTAGTGAGGACGAGTAGTCAGTTCAGCAAAAACTTTGTTAAAGTAAAGATTGGGGGGCGGGGGTGGCGAGGCGTCGGCTTGCAATCGTGTAAATACAGTATTGATCACAGTGCCAAGTTCGGGGTGCGCCTATTATGCGAGTAAGTACGGTATGGGGATCCTGGGCATGGCCGCGAATCCAGTGTATTCGCACAGGGCAGGGGTATTTTGTGTAAAGTTGGTGAATGGATGGCTAAAGCACTCGCCGCTTCTTCCATGTGTTGTACTACTGACACAGCTGAGTCAGCTTAGGATGACTGAGAACCGTGAATTCTAGCAACAGTCTCTAAAAAAGGGAGAGAAAGTCTTGGGACACGAAGTGCAGCATGGCATAGTGTGCTTGGCTTCCGCAGTCATTCTTTACAACACGTCTTAACCCGGTACCGTCTTAGTCTCTTCAAAGAATGCTACAGGACCATGCGCACAATGAAAACGGCGGTTAATTGTTTCAGTGCCGAGAGTCCAGGCCCGTCAGGAGGCGGCATCACTTAAAAGCATTGATTCTGACTTCCGAAAGCAGCAGTCATTTTTTGAGCTAATGGTATCGGCGTCAGTATACTAAGAAATGAAACAAAGTGTCTTCCTCGATGCCAGCATACCAGAAACAGGTCGTGTTATATGAGCACCTTGAGCATTTCCTCCACACGCTGAGCAGGAGGGGGAGGTGAACAACATGGGCGTGAGTGTGCCACGAGCAGCAACCTTTTCATTCACCCCTTAACCAGTGAGAATACAGTAAAACCCTGATAATTCGAACTCGGGCGCTTTTATACATTGGTTCAGCAGGGCATGTCGTGATGCCGCAAGAAAGTGCGAATAATCAATCAGGTCTGGAAGAACAGAAAGCCAGGCAAGTTGGTTACGATCCATTATATAGCAGCACACAGGACAAGGCACAAAATAAAGAAAAGACGACACGAGCACTGACTTTCAACTGAAAAGTCAACGCTCGTGTTATCTTTTCTCCGTTTTGTGCCTTTGTCTTCTGCGCTGTTGTATGATGGTAAGTCTGGAAAATTGGAGGTTTGAATCTTCTGTCGGGAGTTGTGATGTAACAGCTTTTTTTTTTCACATAAACAGGATGCACAAAGGTAACAACGCTTACACACCTATGTAACAAACCACAATTTCGCCGCCAGTTGTGCAGAGTTTGCTGCTACTTGTGACTGCAATATCCAGTCTTTAAGCCTTCCAAATTGAAAAGGTGGGGTGCTTGTTATACTATACAGATTTCAGTGGAAAGGTCGGCGTCATGGCAAGATGCGCCGTGCTTTGCAGTGTCTGCAGTCATCTGTGCCCTATTGTGCCAATGGGTCATTGAAGCTCGGTGGTCACCTCTCAGTGGACATTGGGCTCAATACCTCCAAGTTTTCTGTTTGCAAGGAAGCTTGATGGGTTGGCAGGCCATGAAATCTTTGACAGCAAGGATGGAGCTTGGGAAAACGGGAGTGGTAGTGTTGATTGAATGGTCATAGATTGAGCATCGCAGCGAGTGCTTTAAAATAACCTCTTTATGCTGAGAACAAAGTGATCATTGTTTACTTTCTGCAGGTAAGTATGGGGGTGGCTTGGCGGGAGGTGACTTTCTCCTATCATGAGGAGTTTTAAGTTACGGATGCAGTATGTGCATTGGGATGGGCAGTATGTGATGAAATGTGGTGTACACTTCAAATGGCATCCGCACTGTATGCCACCTGTGATGCACGTGTTGTCCACTGTGCCCTGATAGGAAAGTCCAAATGTTGCAGGGCCAGCACCGACGTGTCCAGGAGTGGATGGCGGAGCAGGACGCCGACAGCCTGCGCGAAGCTTGTTTGGGCGAGGACCGCCTCGGCCGCCGCTACCTGCACTTCCCATGCCTTGGTGAGCCCCGGCTGTACCGCACGGCTGCTGCACCACCTCCTCCACCCGAGGAGGAAGAGACCAGGGAACCCACGCCCCCACCGCCACCACCCAAGTCCACACACAAGGTAACCAACATGTCACTGAGTTCAGCACTATAGCCAAACGGGCGAGTTGGTGGTACATATTGAATGCCAACAGCGCAAACGACGCAGACAAAGTAGAAGAGAACACAGGACAAGCGCTGACTCACAACTGAAATTTTATTCAAGGAAAGTAGTACATTTTATAGAAAAAGTGGCCAACTTATCAGCTAGTAAACACAACCCATATTTCTACGTGGCATCAAGGTATGCAACCTGGAAGCTAACATCTGGAATCTAACAAATCTAATAATCTAGTTGACCATGTTCGAGACTGCCAATCTTGTTTTCCTTCATTGCCTTACTGTGATATCCTCTACAAACACCCGTCCCGATTAACACGTGAGATTATGGAAGCATATCACATGAGGAAAAAAACAAGGTTGTGCGTCAGTAAGCCATCTATTTCATTATATGACAGTGAGGTTGCATACCTTGATGCCACGTAGAAACATGGGTTGTGTTTACTAGCTGATAAGTTGGCCACTTTTTCTATAAAATGTACTACTTTCCTTGAATAAAATTTCAGTTGTGAGTCAGCGCTTGTCCTGTGTTTTTTTCTACTTTGTCTGCGTCGTTTGCGCTGTTGGCATTCAATGTCACTAAGAAGCTTCACAACCCACTCCCAAGCTTTGGCAAAGTTGAAAGGGTTTAAATATCACTACAGTGACTGCTGTCGGTGCCATAGCTGTCATTTAATGCAATGTCCGCATCTGCTGGAAACTGCGGCATCATAGCCTGGCTACGCCCAACGTTTATAGATACTTTTTTAGTTCCTTAACTCCTCGCAGTGCCCGTAGGGAGCAGGCGGCCTGTCGCCGTCCCCACCACCACGGCGCTGCAATCGCAGGTTGAGCCAGAAGAGCGAGAGTCGTCTACTAGCGTGCAGCGTTTTGCACAAGCACTCGCATTCGAATCATTGCTGCGCGACTGCTGTTTTTGTTTCCGGCTCTTGCCCGGAGGTATTTCATAACATATGTGCGCTTAGCGCGTTTGCGAACTTAAGAGCGGTATTCTGAGCCGTGTCACAAGCGGCCGTTTCGTATGGGCAATGACGAAATGCATGCTTCGATTCTGCGTCTCGTGAGATGAACCTAACCTTGCTACTTCAATAGATTCGTATTATCCGCTGAACCAGTTTTTCGCGACTGGCTGTTGTGTCTCGCATTTCGCGCAAAATTACTTTTACGTTTTATTACAGCAATACTGGTGCAAATAAAACCCGCCGCTGTCTCGGTGGCTATGGCCCGCACCTTCTTTCCCGAAATCCGCGAGTTCGATACCGGTGTAGGCGAAATGCAAGAGTAATTCAAGGCCCTTGGCATTTAAATAGAAAAAAATTATTCACAAACCCACTAAACATTGTTGTTGACAGATTTGCTGTCAACTAATTTGTCAGACAAGCTTCGCCTACTTTCGCTCTTTTTGAGCTCTAACGGCGCTACTATTCTCCAACCATTTTGCTCGCGCAAAGAACAGCATGCGCGTCACTAAATAAAAGTAAATTAATTGAGCTGTGTATAAACCTCAGCATGCTCTGGTAAACCAACACCATTCGTGCCTTTTTTTACAAGAGAATCCAGCACGTTCCAAAACAGGTCGCCGAACAACTCGCCCTTTCAAGCCTGTTTTATAGCACCCTCTACCGCGCTTACACAGGCAAAGGGTACGCGAGACTGCCACTAACATACTCGCGCTCAATAATGAGCATTTAGCCTCACACGGCAGAGAATCCTGCCTGCCAAGTGCGTCACATTGCGTCACAGAGTTCACATTGCGCTTTATTTTTCATTTTGAAAGCCACATAGCCTGCCAAATAGTACAAGGCTGTTTCTTCTGGTGATGGAACACTGTATCTGTGGTCGTTGGAGGCATCGGAGAGGTCCCTGAAAGGTATCGCCATCAGCTCCTGCCAGATCTGTTCTTTCTAGCCTTTTTCTGGATGAGGGCGTCGCGACGCTTTTCTCCGAGGCTCTCGAAGGCACTAAATAAGACACGATCAGTTCCCGTCTCACAGTTCCATTTCACAGCTACTTCAACAGGTGTGTAAAAGAAAGCAGCCTAGAATGATAGGATGGAAGAATGAATGATAAGATGAAGAAAGAATGATAAGATGGAAGACTCCATCTGAAGCTGCAAAAAAATATTGTAAAATAGAGCAAATAAACGTTTTCCACCACCACCTAAATAATTGGCTGAACTTTGTCACTGTAGGGTGGTCTTCGCCACCTCCTAATTGGGTTCACTAGGCCAAAAAATCTCTGAATTAAAAAAACACATTATATATGAGCATTTCTAGGCTTTTTCAACGTGCCAGTCTAATTACCTCAAGCGGGTCTTGGTTTAACTTCGCTGTGAGAATATAGCTGACGCCCTTGCTGTGTAGGAAGTCTGTAATGGACAGCACTGACATCACTGTCACCCGCAGGGACTCAACGGTTTGATTTGATGCAATGAGTTTGATATTTCCTCTTGCTTCTGTACGGATGGCGTTTCTCCGGGTCGCTCTTGTACCCGCTGGTACAGCCGGGCACGAAGCAAGTTGGCATTGTCGCGCTCGAAAGCTGCTTCACGGCATGCAGCGTTTATTGTTCTGAGTGCACGATGGGGACCATGTGTTCGCAGAGCGCACAGGAACACAAGCGGACAAAAAAAGGCAACGACAAACCCGCGCACACGGGCTAAGCAGTAACTGCAGCCTGCAGGAGAGGAGCCGCGCGCGCCGGCGACCGCGCAAACCTCGACTGCAGCGCCCTCTCACCGCCCGGGTACAAGCAGCGCCCGCTTTCAGGGGAGGAGTTATGGAACTAAAAAAGTATCTATAAACGTTGGCTACGCCCACTGTAGGGGAAAGGCCTCTCCCATGTCTCCCTGTCCTTTGCCAGTTGCGGCCACCGTATCCCGCAAACTTCTGAATCTCATCCGCCCACCTAACTTTCTGCCGCCCCCTGCTACACTTGCCTTCTCTTGGAATCCGCTCCGTTACCCTTAAGGACCAGCGGTTATCCTGCCTTCGCATTACATGCCCTGCCCAAGCCCGTTTCTTCCTCTTGATTTTGATTAGGATGCCATTAACCTGCGTTTGTTCCCTCACCCACTCTGCCCGCTTCCAATCTCTTAACGTTACACCTATCATTTTTGTTTCCATAGCTCTCATAGCCACGTGATAATGCCATTGATACACACTGGATCTCTTGACTGTTTTAGGTTTTGCACTGACACATTGTTTGCACCTGGCATTGGCTGCGTTCAGATGCTTGGTGAACGTGACAGTCATTTATGTGGCTATTGTGCAACAACCCCAGAACTGTTGCTTACCTTATGCTGTAGCCTTACTTTTTGTAGGGGGCTGCAATTTTTTTGTGTGTGTTTATGGTGACCTTGCGGCAGTGAGCTGAACACAGTGGAATTTTAATGGCACTTGTTTATGCTGTAAGCGCCTCTTGGAATGAATGAGCTTTAGATGTCATTTTGTTGCGGAAGCAGCACTACCGGAGTCGCGGAGCCATTTCGCGGAGCTGACGAAAGGCCAAGTTGCGCATGCGCGAGGAGCGGGTGACCACTGGAGCAATAGGCCGCCGGTGTTTATTGGGTTCACTGGTGTTGGCGACGTTGTAGACTCCATCGGTTTTGAGGAAAGGAAAGGCACATAGCTGGCTCCCTGGGTCAGTGGACACCTCAGTCGCGCTTTGAGATATGTGAGGGTAGTGACAAGAGAACTGTACGCTGCATGCATTGACAATATTGTGACAGAAATGCAGCACTGGAACAATAGGCCGCTGGCGTTCATTGGGTATATTGGCGTTGGCATTGCCAATGTTTTAGACATCGTTGATATCAAGGAAAGGAAAGGCACATAACTGGCTCTCTGGGTCAGTGGACACCTCAGTCACTCTTTGAGGTATGTGAGGGTAGTGACAAGAGAACTGTACGCTGCATGCATTGACAATATTGTGACAGAAACGCAGCACTGGAACAATAGGCCGCTGGCGTTCATTGGGTATATTGGCGTTGGCATTGCCAATGTTTTAGACATCGTTGATATCAAGGAAAGGAAAGGCACATAACTGGCTCTCTGGGTCAGTGGACACCTCAGTCACCCTTTGAGGTATGTGAGGGTAGTGACAGAACTGTACACTGCATGTATTGACAGCGTTGAGACAGAAACGCAGCACTGGAGCAACAGGCTGCTTGTGGTCATTGGGTGTATTGGCATCGGCATTGACAATGTTGTAGACTTTGTTGATATCAAGGAAAGGAAAGGCGCATACAGTCGACGACCGAAAATTCGGACGCCTGATTTTTCGGACATGCTTGATTATTCGGACTTTTTCGTGGCACCGCGACATGGCCCATAGAGTCAATGTGTAAGAGCGCTTGAAATTTCGGACGCACTGCAACTGACCACTCAATTTTTCGGACCTCGTTCGCACTCGCCGCCAGTACCCAAGCCGCCATATAAAGTGTACAGTGGAACCTCATTAATTCAGACTGCAGGAGATATCGAAAACTTGATCAAACAAAACGAAATTCAAACTTAAAGGGAGCCTCTTGCGACGCTGAAATTCTGCGCGAGTCGGCACATTGCGCTCGCATGTTTTCGAATTCGTACTGTCCTTGAATGTCTTCCGGCGCACGAACTTGAACCGTAGTCTGAGTTCACGGAACTCATCTGTGCCGAGTCTTTAGTCCCGAACACGGAACGCTAATACGATCGCGGAGCGCTTGATCGCGGAGGCTACGCGCACGCCGTGGCCTCCGCGATCGAAGCGCGCTTCAGGCGCGCCGCCGGATCATATCGCGGCCGCGATCTGCTTCGGCGCTGCGCCGTTCGCGGAGGCCACGCGCGTGCACGGGAGCTTCCAAGTGCTGTCTATGGATGGCGCCGTGATCATTATCAACTTTTTTCTCTGTCGCGATTTTCCGCTGTTCACATAGGCATCAGTATCGCCAGCTCCAGCCTTTCGTGGCGTATTAGCATGCGTGTTAGCGCGTTCGCCGTGATAGTGGCTTTCGCGTGCTGCCGCCGAGCTTCACAGTTTTAGCGATGGGCAAGCACCTTAAGCTACACGGCTGGGAGTTAGCTCTCGAACGCGGTCGGTAAGCGTGCGGCGGGCGGGAAATTCGACGTGGCCGAGAAGTGCGTCCGATGATGGTGCAACCAAAAGAGAAACACAAGCTGCAAAAAGCGCGCTTTCCGAGGCGAGCCGTGCGAGTTTCCTGAACTGGAAGAAGAGCTGCTCCTCTACGTGATGGAATTTCGGAACAACGGCTACGCGTTGACAGCGGACATGCTACGCGGCTTCTTTTGGCATGAGCGTGCACCAGAGCGCAGCACCAGCTCAGGAGTCTAAATACTCCGCGAGTGACAATTGAACGTAGAATAAATGTCGCTCATTCCCTGGTTGGTGTGTTTTCATTAAAAAAAAAATTTTTTTTCGCACATCGTGTGTATGGGCCACACCCCGAAAATTGGCCCTCGAATCTGGAAAAAAAAAGTGCGGCCCTTATACGCGTTTATACAGTATTTCGCGCTGCGAAATATAGTCATGAGGAGCTTTAGAACGTGCACAATACAATTGGCCGCTTTCTCCGGCATAGTGGTATAAGTTCGTGATATTTTCGGTGAAATTTGATTTTCCCGACTGCCCGATTTTTCGGTCGTTTTCGCGGTCCCTAGAGAGTCTGAAAAATCGGTCGTCGACTGTAACTGGCTCCCTGGGTCCAGTGGACACCTCAGTCGCTTTGAGATATGTGGGGGTAGTAACTGCCAGCGATTTTTTTTTTTTCACGGGGTACAAGGTGGCAAAAACAATGTCACTTGAAAACTGTCCGCTTCATTGTTTTGAGTTTTCTAGTCGCTCGCATTCCACTTGCTCTCCAATGCACTGAATGTTGCTGGAATGTCCACTCTCCGTTTGTCTTTTGCCTGTGCAAGAGTGCCTGATGTGTGGCTTACCTGTTTGCAGTCCAAGAAGAAAGGCCGACAGCTCCGGAGTAGTTCCAGGAAATCTTCACGACACCGAAAGGTGGGTGTGTCTTGTCCATTCTAGCTGTAATGTGCAAGAGATATGTTTAGATGCTCAGCCACGTTCAAAAAAGAAACAATCACTAGTGAAGTCTTCAGGGATAATGTATTTTTGTGTGCTGATATTATGTCATTTAATTTCACTTAAAGCGAGGCCTTTTGTACTCGTGTTATATGTCATGTAATTTCGTCGCCGAGAGCTTTAAACAAATTTTGCTTCAGGGATCTTGCTGAAGTGCATGATGCCATTGGTTTGCCTTGGCATCGAGGAATGCAATAAGGATAACATTATCATTTTATCATAGCAGGTGAGTTATATAGGGTTTTGAAGTTGCCACTTAAGAAATGGGAAGAAAAGTTTGTACTACTGTTTCTGGGGTGGCAACTTCGAAACCCTGTAACTCAAGTTCTTTGACAGACATGTTGATAATTTTAACTTATCGCATTACTTGATGTCACGAAAAAGCAATAGCATGCATTTTAGCAAGTTCGTGGTGGCAAAATTTCCTAAAAGCTCCTGGTAAAAAGTTACATAACATATTATACATGAGTGCACCGCGATGATTTCTTCAGTACCCGTTAATATCATTAAATAGATTCATCATGCTTTCCAGAGGCCAGAGCAAAAAGAATTATTGAAATCGGAGCATGCAAACGAAAGTTATTCCACTCTGAAAATTCGAAATGAAATGCTCAGACGAAAACGCATTTCACTCACCCATTTCACTCACCCAGTACCGAGATTGGGCGCTACCAATCAGAGCCGCGCCTAGCGCACACGCAGCGGAAGCGTGCATGCAGTTGTTGCTTTGTCGGGGCTGTAGACAGCCGCGCATTTTGACGGCGTCTTCCCCCCGTGTACGCGACGCCGTTCTCAGGGCAGGGGGACTAACGACAAAGGAAGCTCCCCGAAGTTTTTTTTAGTCGGACTGGAAGGCTGTCAGCGGTAGCCCCGCTCCCCCCCAAACTCGACTCCCGTCTCCTGTCCGGCCTTTCTCTTCACAATTTCGGGCAAGGTGTGTCGACTGGCTTTTTTTTCGCTGCCGTCTTGGTGTGGTCACGGCCGGTCTCGACGCGCGCGCTTTCTGGTCTGAGCCAACGTTTTTTGAACAGCGCTGGCCGCCACGAAGGTTTGAAGCGGAATGGAAAGTGTCGCCCCTAGCTGAATTCTTGTTAGTTTTCGTTCGCTTTCCCTGCTTCTTTCCAGTTTTTTGTGGCATGCGAAAAGCTTTCAGTACTCAGACACATAATATTTTGGATCAATTTCGTAAGTATAAAGGAACAATATGCAAACTGGACGCCCAACCAATGAGAAAGGCAGCGCCCTATCTGGATGCCACCTCATTTCCGCTGCCGCAAATGGCCGCCGCGTTGCGACACCATCGGCTCGAAACAGGCATTTCTAGCGAAGATTAAAATATCAAATATTATTATTTAGGCGATCTCATTGCGCGTTCAGGACTCACAATATCCCTTACTCTGCATACAAATAATAAAGAACCCATGCATTATGTACGTCGCAGGGTACCTTTAAGACCAGCGTCCCTTCTTAAGGTTTCAAGGTTTGGTTTATGGTTTATGGGGGCTTACCTTCCAAAGCAACTCAGGCTATGAGGGATGCCCTAGTGAAGGGCTCTGAAAATTTCGACCCCCTGGGATTCTTAAACATGCACTGAAATCGCACAATACACGGGCCTCTAGAATTTCGCCTCCATCGATATTCGGCCGCCGCGGCCGGGATCGAACCCGCGTCTTTCGGGTCAGCAGCCGAGCGCCATAACCACTGAGCCACTGCAGTGGCATTAAGGTTTTGAGGGCTCAGAAGCTCTTTTGAGCATTATTTTGCCAGCAGCAGACTGGTAAGCCAGTGCTTGGTGTATTGCAGGCCAAGGCTTCTTCTGCGGAAGCAGTGAAAGAGGAAGCCGAGGATGAGGAAGAGAAAAAGGAGGAGAAGGCAGTTAAGGAGGAGCCTGCCGTAAAGGAGGAGCCTGCCGTAAAAGAGGAGCCTGCCGAGGTGGAACCGGCTGCTCCCATGGAGGTCTCTCCCGAGGAGAAAGGGGAAGAGAAAGAGGAGAAGCCCAAGGAAGGAGAAGAGAAGACACTTCCCGAATTCGAGACCCTGGCAACTACCGTGGCTGACCTGCGTACACTCATTGCTACCCTGGAGGAGAGCACAACGGACAAGGCGGCTGGCGATACAAAGGTAACGCTAAGCTGGTGATACCACCCTGGGTTTTACTCGTGAAGCGCGTTGAGCGCTTCTTCTTGTCTTCTCAGCCCTGGGAACTGGTTCCCGAGTACGTGCGAAGAGCGTGCGTGGCTGTGAATGCCCGTGAACTTCTGCTGCCGCAGTTCACGCTCGGCGGCAAAAGTTCATGGCTGTGCCGTCTTTGCTAAAAGTGTCCGAGCAGCCACGACGGCAGCGGTAGTGAGCTTGCAGCCGAGAGATGGCGCTGCTATCTTCAGCGATAGCTGTTGCTGCCAGGCGGCGAGTGTAAACTGGGTGTAAACTGGGGGCCATCCATTTCCACTATTGGGCCGGTTACCTGTGCTCCTTGGGATGTGCAGCGAGCAGTTTTGCGCCTTTGGAGTGTGTCATACTGAGCAAGGGTGCAGGCTTGCGTCAGCCAGTTTGCACTCGCAGCCAGGAAGGAGCGGCCAGTGTTCATATGAAGATATCAGTGCTGTTGCTTGCCTCCAAGTCTGCTCCGACTGCCGTCGCGGCTGCTCGGTTACTTTTGGTAAAGACTATATGTGCTCGGGAATGGATAACTAAAGCGCTGCCTTGCGACGTGGTCATCTCTTGTTGTACAGTCGATGCCGTATGTATCGAACTCGAAGAGGATCGCGAAATAGTTCGATATGCGAGTAATTTCGTGGATAAAAAATGGCAGTAGTTAAGCTTTTCCGTAACCTGAAAGCAAGAATATTAGGTGTGTTTGAATACAGAAACTTTCTATTACGTATCAGATAATAGAAGGAAAAATGCCTTCGAATTTAGGTTCCATGGGTTTCGTAAAAAGAGTCATCAAACCTCCTGTGAAGCACTACCCACCCTTTCCTTCGCTGAATCTTCACAACCGACAAACGAGATGGTGCCACCGGTGCAATCGCTGAGAGAGCGGCTTGTTCTGTTTCGTCATCGCCGCAGACAATGCAAATATCCGATTTCTTCTGATCGATTCAGGCAAGTACCCCAAACAAAAGTAGCGTAAAACAATTCTGCTGACCAAATCCCATTTCTGTGCGAAATTTGAGCTCGAACAATTCGCTATTTAGCTGAGAGAAGCATTCTACGGCACGCATTTAATCGTGCAACACGCTGTAGAAGCCACAGCAGGTGGTACTTTGGAACTGGAACTACCCACTGCCTATCGTAAGCATTCTGATCCTGTTACCAGTGTACTATAAATAGATTAATCTCTCATCGATCTCTCATTTGGCTTCTGCCATCCCTTAGGCAGCGAAGGTCGCTGCTTGACTTCAGTCTGTTAGGTTGGCCTCACTTCATGATGTCTCATAGCTGGAGGCTGCCCTCAAGCACACTCACCTCATCACTCTATTCATAGCGGTAATGCTGCCATCAGGTGGCCAAGGACTGACATCGCCACTTGACTTCAAGTCAGTTAGGTTGTCATCACTCTATTTCTTAGCGGTAACACTGCCATCAGGCGGCCAAGGACTGGCAGCCCACCTCTCAGCGTGCAAAGTGATCATACGAGTACAGTTATGAGAAGAAATGCAACCTAGAGTAGCACGATGTGCCATTTGATATGTAACTGCAAAAACAGTGTTTATTGCGCCATGCATGGCTGTGGGAGATGGAACAAGTGCGTGGCACAAGCTCACACGATCCTGCTTGGGAACAGGATTGGGCCTTTCTCCCCCTCTCGTCTCTTCCTTTTTGTCTGTGGTATGTGAAGCTTCTGTAGAAGCTAAAGTAGCAAGAGCTTTGGAGGAGAAAGGCTGCCTTTGTATTTCTTTGCCGTATGCTTCATCTCTCTTCCCCGACGGTCTCCTTGGCAGCGAGGCAAAGCGGCGGAACTGGCGGTGGACCCGGAGCAGTCGCTTCTGGACCAGCTGCGAGCGCTGCTCGCCGAGTGGGAGCCCCAGGAGGCGCGTTTCCTGCAGACCGATGCGGCTCTGCGCACCCGGCTACACCGCGAGTGGCACCAGCCAGACTCCGCTGATGGCGAGGTTGGTAACATACACATTTGTTTGTTTATTTACTTATTTATTTATGTATTTGTCTATTTACTTATTTATTTACATGCCCTGCCCAAGCCCATTCCTTCGTCTAGTCGAAATCAAGAGGAAGAAATGGGCTTGGGCAGGGCATGTAATGTGAAGGCAAGACAACCAACTGTCCTTAAAGGTGCACTAAAGAGGATTGTGAGCCTTTTTATCGCGGGAGCTCGATCAGTACACTCCAAGCGTTCTTGGAAACTGCGAATTATTGTCTTGTGCGATTGATTTCCCTATTAAAAGTAGATTAAACGTCGAGCTGCCACCCCTTTTTTTGAATTGACCTCCTAGAGTAGGACGAGTCAACCAACACGTGGAGGAGTGCCTTTCAGCCAGTCACGTGACGGCTTGCCGCTCTGGCATCGGCGGAGTGGTACGTGGTAATACATGGGGTGATGTGTGAAAGCGGAGTCTACACGTGTTTTCATTTCCGTTAGCCTAATTTGTGGCTATGTTGTCTGCGACTGAGTCTATTTATTCGCGGAAACCTAAAAAACAAAATAAAAGTGAAAGCGAAGCGGCCGCGTTACTGGCTGAAAGGCACTCCACGCTTTGGTTGACTTCTCCTACTCTCGGAGGTCAGTTAAAAAAGAAAGGCAGGAGCTGGGACGTTTAATCCTATTTACTAATAGGGATATCGGCCACTGAGGAGAATCTCTGTCTAGGTTGCTCATAACTTAGTGGGCAGGTTGTTATGATGTCACAAGGTCATGTGACCTCTTCTCAACCTATTTAATTGCCACCTGTCACAGTGGGCAGGTTGTAGTGATGTGATGCGGTCATGTGACCTCTCTGAACCCGCCGCCGCGGTGGCTCAGTGGCTATGGTGTTCGGCTGCTGGCCCGAAAGACGCGGGTTCGATCCTGGCCGCGGCGGCTGAATTTCTTTGGAGGAGAAATTCGAGGCCCGCGTACTGTGCGATGTCAGTGCACGTTAAAGAACCCCAGGTGGTCGAAATTTCCGGAGCCCTCCACTACGGCGTCTTTCATAGCCTTAGTCGCTTTGGGACGTTAAACCCCATAAAAACCAAACCAAACCTCTCTGAACCAATCAGCTTGGCCCATTATGGCTGGTTATGATTGTGTGTGACGTTATGCGGAAACCAGAGCCTTCGTTTCGTATTACCATACACACTAAATCATCATGGCATAAACAACCAAAACATCTTTACCGCCTCCATTAAGTACTTTAAGTGATATCTCATCTATTCTTCGCCTAGGTGAGCTTCGTTATGAGTACTCACTATTTTGTTAGGTTCAGCCACGTGGCCTGCATACTGCTTGACGATTGTTGACTGTTAATTATTGTCTTCATTCTAATTTGTTTGTTTCATGAGCGCGAGTATTCCTTCCGCTTTTGCTGTTTTTCATACTCTATAGTTTCATTCTCTATATGTATGCCCACCTTGAGTGTGCACATTTTCTGCTGCTCTGCCTTTACCGGGCCTCGGGCATCTTACAAGCTACCCTTGTAGCTTTTCGCCCGAGGCCCATTTCCTCTGTGTCTGGCAATAAACTTCAGTTCTTCTTCTGCAATGTCTCAAGGTCACTTGACCTGTCTCGACCAATCAGCAAATTTCGTCTCGGAAAATGGCGGTGTTTTGGTGTGATGACAACGTTAATACTATCTCATTAAAAGTTTCAACTCTGTGCCTAAAACCAGACTTAAGCGTGTGCCTAACTAGGAAGGTAAGTAGTCAGTGTGTCCAAATGTGCAGCACTATGAGCTGAAAATCTTCCAACAATCTTCTTCCATGTCCTGTGCGCTGTCATGCAGACAGTAGCGGGCCTCGAGGTGAGCTTTGCCCATATGTAGCTTGCATCAAGGGAGACAGTGTGTAGCAGGATTTAGTTTTGCAGCTTATTCAGTCACTTCCTACAATCTGATAGACTTGCATTTAGTGAGATTCTGCTGTAAATTGCACTGGAAATAAATGTTTACTTTGCCTAATATGAATTTCTTAAATTCCAGATAAGTTTTGCCCCGCCGCGGTGACTCAGTGGTTACGGCGCTCGGCTGCTGATCCGAAAGACGCGGGTTCGATCCCGGCCACAGCGGTCCAATTTCGGTGAAGGCAAAATTCTAGAGGCCCGTGTGCTGTGCGATGTCAGTGCACGTTAAAAAAACCCCAGGTGGTCGAAATTTCCGGAGCCCTCCACTACAGCATCCCTTATAGCCTGAGTTGCTTTGGGACATTAAACCCTAATAAACTTAAAACCTAAACCAGATCAGTTTTATGACATTCGGGACAGAGTTCTTGGAAAGACACGGGTGCTGACTGTTTCCCCCTCATAATTTCAGGATGCCATGGACTCCTGGACCATGCACTACAAAGATGAAGAGTGCACCGATGACGAATCTTCTTCTGGGGAGAGTGTAATGCAGGACGACAATGGGGAGGACCAGGAGGAAGCAGATGTAGACATGCAGGAAGATAACGGGGATGCCACTGGCTGGCGTGTACTGCGGAAGCGCAAAATTGCCCTGGCACTGCCCAACGGGCTCACCAACTGCAGCGAAGAGGCAGGCGACTCCTTCGAGCAGTCGTCCTCGGGCCAAGTGTCCAGTGCATCTTCGAGCCAGCCTACCCAGTACACATCCAGCCAGACTGTCAGCCAGTCCTCTGTCCCACCTCCGCAGCGGCTGGCGATCGCCGTATCTAGAGAGCCAGCTACAAAGACGCCCGTGCCCCTCATCTTGGCGAGAAACTCAACACCTGCGACAGTGGCGAATGTGACGCCCAGTTCAAACACATGGATCCGACCGTTTGCCAAGATGAGGATGTTTGGTGACACTCCCAGGCGACCGACAAAGGTGCGCTCGCTGCTCGAGGCCGGCATCACCACTTTTTCGAAGCCTAGCCGGCCGCCCACTCCGCAGACTTCCGCTCAGGCTGTTCATGCTCAGGCTGCTCAGGCTCAGGTTGCACAGGCTCAGGCTCAGGCTGCACAGGCTCGGGCTGCTGAAGCTCAGGCAGCACAGGCTCAGGCCGCACAGGCTCAGGCTCAGGCTGCACAGGCTCGGGCAGCACAGGCTCAGGCCGCACAGGCTCAGGCTGCACAGGCTCAGGCCGCACAGGCTCAGGCCGCACAGGCTCAGGCCGCACAGGCTCAGGCAGCACAGGCTCGGGCCGCTGAAGCTCAGGCTGCTCAAGCTCAGGCAGCACAGGCTCAGGCAGCACAGGCTCAGGCAGCACAGGCTCAGGCAGCACAGGCTCCCCTTGTCACACCACTACAGGTTAAACAGGAACCAGGTGTCATACCAGAACAACCTCAAAATGTCGAGTTCGTTCAGGAAGGCGCCTATGAGGCGCCCGCTTTACCAGCGCCCAATGACGTGGTCATGGAGGATAGCTGTAAGCAGGAGCAGGACCAACGACCCTCGTCAAAGGCTGTCCTGGTGCCAGCAGTGGACAACAGTGGCCAGGAGATTCTGCTGCACGTCGAGTACACGACTCTTGACGAGGCCACACTTGGTAACAATCTCCAGTCGCTGCCACTGCCAACTGCACCGCCCGTGGGGCAGAACTTTCCGACGATGGCTCCAGCGTCTCAGGCCCTTGCTCCTCCCAGCTCGGGGCCAACCATACACAACCTGTCTGCTCCTGCACCGGTGATGCAGAATCTTCAGGTGACATCTTCACCGGTCGTGCAAAACGTTTCCATGATGTCGCCGGTCATGCAGAGCATTCCCGCGGCTCCGGCTCTCGTGCAGACGCTTCCCACGACGTCGTCCGCGGTCCAGCCAAACACTTCGGGCGCACCGGCACTCGTACAAAACCACCGGCGGGAGGCAGCTTCCGCGCGGCACCGCGTCATGCCGTGGTGGAGGCACTCCAACACCCCAGCAGCGAAAACTAAAGAGGTGCCGCCATTGGCGCCCATCACGACACCGCGCAAGATTTTCAAGTCCCGCAACATGACTGTCATTCCGAGCCAGCTGTGCACCACCACGGACGGCGTGAATGCGGTGTCAGATGTAGTGCACATGGCCAGGAGCGACGCTTTTGTATCCCCGCAGCATCACCAGCAGATGGTGGGCTCCAATGGGTCGCAACAGCTGGTGTTTGTCGTGCCACCAAGCCCGCCCAAGCAGCAGGTGGTGCTGCAGCAGCAACCAGAGGCACCAGCTGTGTCGCAGGACCTGATCAGCCAACTCATTCCTGGCGTCATAGCGTCCGCGCCAACCACCGACGACCAGCAGCAGACGGCGGTGCTCTTGCAGACGGCGCTGCAGAACACTGTGCAGACTCCCCTGCTCCTGCTGACCAGTGACGGGCGCCTCATTCAGGTGGTGCAGCAGCCCAGCTGACCAGGCGTAGTGGCTCCACCGTACGGCTCCTGTTGGTTGCCCAGCTACTTCCCCAGCCATCTGGGATAGTGCGTGCGTGTACATAGTTGTGTGCCTCGCCAACAGTGCCTCTCGCGGTGGTGTGTGACCTCACAGACTCGCCCCCCCCCCCCCCCCCGGCCACTTTTGCTGCCATTCGAAGCTGGTGACTCGAGCCTCGGCTCGCGAGAACAGTCTGCTTGATGATGACGATGCATTGCAAGTGCCCTTGTTAGCATGCTGTGCTATCTCACAAATTGTGTAATGCTAGCACTTTTTTTTTGCGTGTGCGCGATTAATGTACAGTTTTCTGGCAGCAGCAAATCTCGAGGACAACTTGTGTCTTCAGTGACATGCCTGCAGCTGAAAAGGGATAGCTGTGTGTGTTCTGGATTGCAGAACACAGTGTTGGGTCAGGTGGGAAGTAAATAACAGTGAGAAAAGGCTAAGACAATTGCGAATGCGGGTTGTAAAGCCACGCTTCTATTTGCCTCATACAGGGCCAAGTACGAGTGACATCAAAACGAAAGTGCTGAAGGCTTCCGCAGTGCTTAGCGGGGCATGGTAGTTGAGCATGGAAATGCAACCTACTAGCTTTTGCAGATGCAATGAAGACATGTTAGTCACTGCACTTAAGATGACTTATGCACATCAGTGCTGTCAGGTCATTTTCTATGGGATTGATTGGTGAAGTCAAAACTAAACTCAGATTTACTATTAGCTGGTGCTTTCTCGGTTCATTAACTGCACCAGTCAGGCTGTCCTGTGTTGTCTATACAAACATGACACTTTCAAATACAGGTACAGCAGAATTTCCATCCTGGCGTTTGACTTTTACTTTACAACTAGAATATTGGAATATTGTAGCAGTGGAGGGTATTAAAACTATCCCTGCTCAAAGCTTTCTTTCAGAGCCCAAAAACAACATCTATCGAAAATGCCCTTACCCTAGAGTGCTGGGGCTTTTCTTGATGGTGGTCAGGCATGCCACTGGGACACTAGTTGCTGGTAGCTTGCGCACTGCTTATTGTGACCAGCCAGCAAGCCACATCAGTGTACAGAACTGAATCATGTTGCTACATGACGACTTTCGCAGATGCCCTTTTGCCAGGGTGCCACCAAGCGTACACGGGACTACTTAGAGATTTTTTCAATTTATGTCTGTGCATGTGCGTAGTTCCTGAACAAAGCCTCGAGAAGCAGCGGCACTGCTGTGGGATGTTTGAGAAGGACGAAAGGCGGTTTTTGCCATCCTACTTGATAGCCAGCTGTCGATAAGTGCCCCTGCCACATCCGCCGTATAGAGCGTCGATTCCCCGTGGTTGATTGACTGTGACGAATGGTGAAGTGTGTGCATGAGTTGTGGCGCTGCAGACTTGCTTCTTAGCCAGCTGTAAGAAGACGGATGGTCAGCTGTAAGAAGACGGATGGTCAGCTGTAAGAAGACGGATGGTCAGCTGTAAGAAGACGGATGGCGTCTCTCAGGAATTGTGTTCCTGCTGCACCCAAGGCACTGACCGAAGGCGACAGCGGAGAAATGCCCCTTGTGTGAACCAAAAAAAAGAGATACTGGCGGGCAGCCGTGCTGTGTGTATGTACCGAAGACTGTTAATCCGTTCAGGTGTGCATCTTGGCATGAAGACTAAAAAAAATTAAATCATTGTGAATTAAAAGTTGAAGAAACATGTTATTGTATCGTCTCTGAAATCGACATGGGCAGGGCTCGTAGTTCTGCGCTATTCCACGAAAAACCGTGGATTCGCTCATTTTTCACGCAGTTGTATGTTAGTAGCCTCATTTTCTTTCTAAAAGTTGTTATTGTGGACATCAATTGCATCACGTGAAATCTCTTGAAAACTAGAATCTGGCAGTGGATAAAGTTATTCACGTTGGCTCCATCATTCACTCAAGCATGCTAGCATGTCAAGATCGGCAACTCTGGTGACAACACGTTCAGACTCTTCAACGGGAATAGTCGTGACGCTGCCGTTTTTCAGCAAGAATAAGGATAGCAGTGGTGAAAAATGTTTTAATTTCAAATAACACTCGGCATCCATTCTGCAAACTTCCTCTTGTTACAGTACGAGGCATTGTAGGGATGAAATTGGACAGCAGACGGGTGCCAGAGTTTTGTAGAATTGCATCCCGCTTGCGGGCTCGGTCACAGCAGCACCTGAAGGTACATTTTAAGTATGAGAGGCATGTTCAAAAAACTGTATATTTATTTTGTGTGCGCTGTTTCCCACACAATACTGAGGATTTCTTTGTTGTGAATTTACAGAATTTTGAAATTTCCACTGCAGAAAATTGGGAACCTTAGACATGGGTCATGCGTGGATGACAAATTCTTTTGTTTGCTCTTTTAGTCTTGCTTTTTGTTGAAGAATTCTGCTTTATTACACCCAACTTGGTCTCCATACTGAAAGCAAGTTGGCACAGGTCATCCCAGGGCTACCTTCTAAGCTGTGAGCACACAAAGTACATTTTCTCTTTCTTTCTTTCTTTATTGAATACTGCAAACCTTATACAGGTCCAAGCAGGGTGGGTGAAATGACAAACAAAACAATAATAACAAAGTTAGTAAACATCAAAGTGTGGCGAAAGGCAATAAAGAATCATTCCAGTCCGTTACTGTGCGAGGAAAAAATGAAAACTTGAATAAATCTGTTCGTGCAAAATACGGCGTCAGAGAATTAGGATGATGGTGGCATGTATACCTCGACGTTGAAAGCGACAGATATGGGGCAGGGTTAATAGCTAATTCTTGTTTCAAAAGCAAGTAAAGAAATTCCAAACGTAAATTTTTTCTTCGTTGTGCAAGACATTGAATACCATTAACCTGCATTATTTCAGAGGGTGAGTCATACGGGGAAAATTTAGAGTAAATAAACCTTACAGCTTTTCTCTGTACCCTTTCTAGGCGGGTGATATTGTGTTTAGTAAACGGGTCCCAGACAGCGTGCCAGCACTAGGATGACTGGTGGTTGTAGATGAATGAAGCAGGCATTCTCAAAAGCTGCAATGTACAGATGTTCGGTAAACTGTGCCTGCTGGGCTGGCACTGAAAAGCGGTGGAACTGAAAAAGTTCACTTTCAAATGGATATTTGGATTGTCTTTTTTTCCAACAGTAAGCCAGTTTTCAATGTATTCTGTCAGCAACGATACACATCTTCCACCAGTATGCTGATCTCTGTATGTTGTCGAAGAATGAGAACAACTGTTTTGCCCTGCTCTCCTACTGCCCGAGCATTGTGCCTCTGGACCTCTGTCTGTTTCTCATGATACGGAATATTTGAATGGTGTGCGCCTTGCATCTGACAAAGGGGTTGCCAGTGTAGTATGCTGTTAAAGAGTTGACGTGTTGGCTTCGGGTTCGGTTGGCAATTGAATTGCGCCTTTTCCAAGCACTTCGTCCCTGGGAGGCTGAGTATGTAGCCGGGGACGCCTGTATCCACTAGAAAAGCAGTATGTGTCTTAAGCATTGCCAGAATTCGAGCCCAGTACTTTGTGCTGCGTACAGGGTGGGCGCTCAACCACTGGGCCATCGTTGCAGTTTTACTGTCGCAATAGGGGGTATTCAAAATTCCGCAAGTGCGCTTTTCCGCATAACAATGTTGTCCCAAACAAGATGGCTGACCATGCGTTTCCAGCTGAAACAAAGCAAGAAAGACTGGTTTTCTGTTTGATTCTTCCAAAATACGTTTCTTACATTCTATCCACACCTTTAGCACCTGTCCTGTAGGCCACGTAGTTCCTTCATAGCAAAGTCGGCCATCTTGTTTGGGGCAACATTGTTATGTGGGAAAGCGCACTTGCGGAATTTTGAATATCCCCTATTCTCGTCTTCCAAATGCCTGGAATGTCGTGTGATGGGCTGAGAAGAAAAAAAAGGCATGCGAAGTGTGAGAAGGACACAAGAAAAACGGTGTGGTAGCAGCACTTCACCTCAGTCGCACCTAATATCGCGGGGAGTGGAAAGGAACGCACACTCCCGCGGTAGTTGCATCCACCAGTGGAAAATGTGCTCTTGCCGATTTATGTTTGACACCAGAAACATGCTTTCTAGCTTATTGCCAGTGCATTCTTTCCCAAGCAAGGCAAGGACTCTTTGGGTTTGTTTTTTTAAAAAAGGTTGTCGCTTACATTAACTGTGTGCAGTGGGTATCAAAGGTGTTCAATGGTAGAACGAATGGCTAATTTTTTGATGCAACTGGTGACATCGCTTATTTCAGCCCAGGGACGGATGAGAACGTGGGCTGGGGAGCACCTGTGCCCAGTGGAAAAAAAACCACTGGATTTTTGGTAGCAATGTGATTTAAAACCCTCTGTTTCCTCACTGATGAAGCAGATACTTTACTGCCAGACCATCACTGCGGTTCAGTTGTTAGTGAAGCAGGAAAAATTACTGCACACAACACCAAGTTACTGAAGACATTTAACCCTGCAACAGCTGTCCAGCACACATGGCAGTGACTCCTTAGTGAAAATTCTAACACAACTTTCTATTGGCCGAATAGGTTCCTATGGTTACTGTATAGGTCCCCTTTTAGTCTGTTATTGGTTTGAATTGCTCTAAGAGGCAACATGAACACTTTTAAACAAGAATAACTTTTTTCATGAGTGTAATTACTGTGGTCTTCAATTAACAATGTTGGAGGCAAACCTACTCAATTTTATAAATTCATAACGAATATCTAGTTGTGATACTAATTTAGATAGCTTCATTAATCAACAGCTTTCTACCAGTACATATTGCTACACAGTTAAAAGGGCCATAACAGGTCAGTAAAGGCTCGCTATTCAAATGTGGCAAGTATGGAGGTTTCACATTCTGCATGTCTTTAAGATGTTGCTGTCTTCTCTAGGAAGTTAGTGTATGCCTGCTTCAAAAGGAAACTTCTGTCACGTTATTGGTATTGCAAATACTGCTTCCCAGTGTCAGGGAATATAATAGCCCATCAGATTTTTTTATTTGATGCATTTCTTACTAGACTGATAGGCTATTTGTTGTCGCTAAGCAAATACACTATTGATTTCGTTATTAGAATTTTCGTCAGTGTTGCATTTGTACTGATCGTCAGCACGTTAGTATCCAGGAACCTGCTAAAGCTTCTACCTTAAATTTAAGTGCAACATATACCTGAGCAACAAAGCCTAAGCATTACCAAGGCAGTTTCTCTGCTCGGTGTGCCAACAAAGCGCCAAATGATGCATTTTGGAAATCATCGACACTGTTTGGCACACTGCAGGGCAACTGCTTTTCTCCCAGTGACCTGTGATCTTGCACTAAGTGCTCTGCCCTGGAAAATTGCCTAATCCCATAACACACTGTGATTCCTTGCAGAAGCCATCACCTGTCCCTTCCTCGGTATCCGCTCCAATTCCCCAACAGACCATCAATTTTTTTTTTTTAACGTCTTTATTTCTGCATTTCGTAGGCCGATACCTTGCGGCAGAACTAAGGTGCTTCATGGAGGTTTGGGTGGGGGAGTGGTTAAGGGTGGGGGTGAAGGTCGGAGTGCGGGTTGGGGACCGGTGTCCGCTTCTTCCTCGAGGTAGTGTCGTCCCGAGGTCGGCTCCGCGAAGTGATGGCCTGGCCCTTCATCTTCCTTGAAGTAGGAAAGAAAAGTTCGCCAGAGCCGGAGTGCGTCTGATGGCCTGATGTGCGATGGCGGATCGACCCATTCCTGCAGGGTTCCAGGGACTTGAGTGCTCTCTCCCGTACTGCGTCAAAGGTAGGGCAGCTCCACAGGAGATGTTCGGCCGTGTACCATCAATTACCAATGCGCTTTTTTTTCGCACAGTCGCTCTGCGCACCTGCGCCTCTCCTCCTCCAGCTCCGTTGGTTTAAAACGCTGCTACTTACGTAAGGTGTCCTCCGAGCACACTGCCCTTTTGTTCATGCAATTAATTTCAGTTTCGGTCAGCAGATGCGAGCACAGTAAAAGTTTGTTGATAGGCTTTAAAAAAATGTAGGCTAGAAATGTATTGCCCAGGGAAACGAAAAATCCAAACCACCTACTTTTTTAAAATATAACCATTCCAAGCTTCACCTCATAAAAATGCCGATTAAAGGGCAACTGCATAGGTGCTGGAAATCTAAGAGCTTAAGTGGGTTGGATGCGTGAAATTTGCAGGTAAAGCATGGGAAGTCCTTTTGAGCAAACGCTTGCTGGGAAGGTAAAAAATTCAGGGGGCACTTTGACTACCTAAAGTGCCTAGAGGCGAAAGCGTTTTCTTGCACATCTTTGACTGCCTCTGCGGCACTGGTGACATCACCTCTGGATGACATCACACATAATTAATTACTAATTAATGACGCTTAAGCTTCCACTTTAGGAGTAGAAGGGACAGTGTGTTGTAGCTGTTGGCATGTTGTAGCTGTTGGCGCTGCCAGGGAGTCCAGGGAACACCAGTAACTCTGTCATCTCGGTGGACACCCGAACCACACCATATAGGAAGGGGGGAGTGAAAGAAGAGAGAGAAAGAGGGGCCAATGAACAAAATGAAAATTGTATTTGAGGAAAGGAAAATACACAGTAACTGTCTCTCACATATCTCGTGGACACCCAGCATCTGTTTGTAGAGGAAGGGAGGAAGTGGGAGTGACCTGAGGGAAGAAATAGGGGCCATAATGAAGAAAATGAGAATTGTATTTGAGGAAAGTGTGCCCACACTGCTGACAAGCTTCTGCTGACAGCCTTCTGTCCACAACGATGAGGCATTAAAGGGCCTTCAAAAAATTGGCAGGGGGGGGGGGGGGGCTTAGCTTTGCTTAAGCCTGGTAGGTTAATTGGGAAAGCAAAAGTGCAGCGCCTCCAACAGAAGGAACGCAGTGGGCCGCGTCTACAGGTCACGTGTGGCTACCGGCCGCCGCTGCGCGACGACTCGACTTGGTAGCCCATCTCTCAGCCTGGTGTGACGTCATAGCGTGACGTCAGATGTCATTCTAAATGCCACGCGTGGCTACCAGCCGCCGCTGCGCGACGACTCGACATGGTAGCCCATCTCTCACCCTTGTATGACGTCAAACGTGGCTACCAGCCGCCGCTACGCGAAAGGCCGTTCATGAGCGTATAGTATTGCTTTCGCAATAAAAACCGGCTCCACCGAAGGCAAAGCCCCCGAGTGTTGCTTGGCAGCGTCCAACGAGGTACCGAAGGGCCGTGTGGCCGACGGCAGCGGCAATTCGAAATTTTAGCTTCTGTGACGTCACACGTACCGAACTTCCCCGCACTCTAGCGGTGCTTTGAGGAGAAGCGCAGAAGTCAATCGTCGAATACATCACTATTTTAACAGCAAGCGTGTAAACACTTGGCATGCTTTACCTACAGCCTAGATTTGAATCCTTGAATATCGCGGAATTATAAAAAGTGGTGTACTTGCCCTTAAAGCGTTTGTTGGCACAAGGTACGAACAGCTCCTTTTTTAATGTTTGCCGAATTCAGCCCGCATTTGCATTGTCCTTAATTAGCACGGAATAAACTACGTAACACATCTGTTCCGTCGATCACGGACCAGATGACGGACAGAGACCACTGACAAGGTGGGATGTCGTTTTCTTTTTTTTTTTTTTGCCCCTTGACACCATTGCCATGCGGAGAAGCTGCCGCAACAGCTGACTAAGCGTTCTTGCTTTCAATATGGGGTTCCACAGACTTGGCCCACTCATATGTGAGCGCATCGTTGCATTTTTCAGATGCTTCGTCCCATTGCCCCTAGGCGCTGCGTTGTGTTTGTCAGCATTCACATTTCTTACGAGCCACGCGGCCCCAACACGCCAGCACACGACATTTAACGCTCCTGCTCAGCGACCACGAGGCGCCCCGCATCCTAACTTTCTCCTACGAGCGTCCCCCTTGACAAGCCACGATGCTGCGCCTTACGCAGCGAAGTCGTAAGGAGAAGCATCTTCAAGCAACACATCTGGACTTGTCGCAAGAGGCCAGACAGCGAGGCGCCGTTTCCTCCTCCCCCGGACGCCACCGCGCGCGGCAAAATTTGAAGCGGTTGGCCGCGCTGTCGCTGGTTGGTCCTTCCGGACTGCCGTCGAGTGCTGCCTTTGGATTGGCCAGTTCTGAGGGCCACCGTTCCTCAGGCTATAAAAGCCCCACCGCTGCAGCTTGGAGAGAGATGACCGAGAGGCGCCGACGATACGAGACGCGTCGGCGAGGCCCTCCCAACTCTGCAGATCCGCCGAACCTCCTACGTATCAATAATCCAGTTATCTCATTCTTGTATACTTAAGTCTTTAATTCAAATAAACCTGATTCTTTATTTCAAAAGAATCCGGCCACTTCATGCTAACATGGCGCAGCCGACAGGATCTGCAGAGGCGTCACCCCTGAACGAAGACCGAGTCGACAGCGTGGAGCCCAGCAGAACGCCGACGGTGAGCTTGGAGTTCTTGTCCCTTCTGACATCGGCAGCACGCAACGCGCTGACCACCTTGAAGAAACGACAACTGGTGGAAGAGCTCCGATGCCGAGGACTTTCGTGCAGCGGCCGCAAGGACGACATCGTGACGCGGATCATGGACGACAACGCTCGCCGCCAAGCCGAGAGGGCGGAATTCGAGAGACTGGTGGCCGAGAGAGATCATCTGCGGAGGCTTCTTGCTCAACGACAAGTGTCACACGATACGAGTGACAGCACGGACCAGCAGCCACTGTCGACACGGTTCGGCCACGAAACGGGCTCCCAACGACACGATGGACCCCGCGCCCTTGCCACGGACACTACGGTGCAGCACACGGTGTCGCCGCAAGCGGGCCACGAAACGGGCTCCCTACGACACGACGGACCCCGCGCCCCTGCCACGGACACTACGGTGCAGCACACGGTGTCGCCGCAAGCGGGCCACGAAACGGGCTCCCAACGACACGACGGACCCCGCGCCCCAGCCACGGACACTACGGTGCAACACACGGTGTCGCCGCAAGCGGGCCACGAAACGGGCTCCCAACGACACGACGGACCCCGCGCCCCTGCCACGGACACTACGGTGCAGCACGCGGTGCCGCCGCAAGCGGGCCACGAAAAGTGCTCCCAACGACACGACGGACCCCGCGCCCCTGCCACGGACACTACGGTGCAGCACACGGTGCCGCCGCAAGCGGGCCACGAAAAGGGTTCCCAAAGACACGACGGACCCCGCGCCCCTGCCACGGACACTACGGTGCAGCAGCCGGTGTCACCGAGATCGAGCCACGGAACGGGCTCCCTACGACACGACGGACCCCGCGCCCCAGCCACGGACATTGCGGTGCAGCAGCCACTACCGACACGAGTTGGCCACGAGACGTGCTTCCAACGACACGGCGCACCTTTCGCATCTGCTAAAGTTACTACTACAATGCAGAAGCCATTGCCGAGACGAGCTGGCCTATCCATTAAGCCAACGCCGCGACGAAAGCGCGGCAGGATGCGGAACGATCCAACGAGCCCGACGCCCTGGACGAAGAAACGTTACGAACGAGACAAACTCGGCAGTCCGCATAAGTCGTATCACGTCCCCAGGTGGAAACGACGACGCAGTGGTATCGGTGAGCATCACGGTACAAGCCCGACTCCCTGTACCAAGAAACGAAACGAACGAGACAAACACGGCACTTCGCACAAGTCGCATCGTCTCCCTAGATGGAAGCGAAGGCGTATTAGAACGGGCTGGACGCAAGCCACAAGGTACGCGGCGGAGAACGCCCAGCTCGCCCAAGAATTGCTGTCGACAACGTGCGCCTGAGGACAGGCGCAAATTTTGGAAAGGCCGTGTCAGCATTCACATTTCTTACGAGCCACGCGGCCCCAACACGCCAGCACACGACATTTAACGCTCCTGCTCAGCGACCACGAGGCGCCCCGCATCCTAACTTTCTCCTACGAGCGTCCCCCTTGACAAGCCACGATGCTGCGCCTTACGCAGCGAAGTCGTAAGGAGAAGCATCTTCAAGCAACACATCTGGACTTGTCGCAAGAGGCCAGACAGCGAGGCGCCGTTTCCTCCTCCCCCGGACGCCACCGCGCGCGGCAAAATTTGAAGCGGTTGGCCGCGCTATCGCTGGTTGGTCCTTTCGGACTGCCGTCGAGTGCTGCCTTTGGATTGGCCAGTTCTGAGGGGCCACCGTTCCTCAGGCTATAAAAGCCCCACCGCTGCAGCATGAAGGAGAGATGACCGAGAGGCGCCGACGATACGAGACGCGTCGGCGAGGCCCTCCCAACTCTGCAGATCCGCCGAACCTCCTACGTATCAATAATCCAGTTATCTCATTCTTGTATACTTAAGTCTTTAATTCAAATAAACCTGATTCTTTATTTCAAGAGAATCCGGCCACTTCATGCTAACATGTTTCTCCTCTTTATATGACGTCTCGCATATAGTGTTCCTTTTAATCCTTCTCCCCTTCGCATATAGGCAATGCAGAAAAGCCACCACGGCAGGTGACCGGCACTGCACTTCAGCTCTACTTGTCGCGTGTCCCCATGCTCGGCCCACTCGTATGTTTGTACATGTGTCGTAGGCCACTAAACGCATATGCGACCAGACAAAGACAAAAATTTGAAAGTAATAGACGAACAATCATGTTTTCCAGGAATGTATTAACTGGAAGAAAAGTAGTGTAACTGTATGGGACTTTTTTTTTTTTGCCCGCAATTTTGAGCATATGAACCAGGAAACTCTAAGAACCGGGAATGTATCAACGAGGCTTTACTGCAGTTTGTAAACATTGGGCTTTCACTATAAGTTTCCTAGCTGCTGCACATAATTACGCTAACTTAACACACTCATGAGAATCGGGCAAGTCTGCAAGGCACCGTTGCCAATCACTGACTGTAACACCGCAGACAAATTTTGAGTCTTGGCTGTCCAAGATAGCTGCGCCAAGCTGTACCAACTGGAATTTGTAGCAAATGCGGCAAAACACAGCTGGGTACATGTAAGCTGCAAATGTACCTATGTGTATGTATATTTGCATACCAAAAACATGCATTTGCATTTGTATTACAGGCCCACAAGCTTTGTCACAGAACGAGAGCAGTCGCATCAGAACCAAACACCAGAAAGTCTAGATCTAGATGACATACCACTTCCTGTCACAAGTGTAACAAGTAATTGTGGCAGTAATTATTCTCGTAACAGACTGAACATTATGCACTGTGGCCTGCCATGATTCAAGGTGTGCTGCTTCCAACTTCTCAAGTAGCATGGTTCGAGACTGGTTAATAATTTGCGCTGCTGATTGTTCAAAAGCGGTGGGTACAGTGATGCTCAACACAACTTGTAACGCACAAACACTGAATGTGGCTGTGTCTATTTTATAGTAGTTGAATGTATCGTGACACACATTACAGAAATCTCCCTATGTTGTTTCAAGTGACAGCTACATGCACAAGTTTCCAACGCCCCTTGGAAGACTCGTTACGAGTCATACTGAGCACACAGATGAAACGAGTGCTACCAGCAAGCGGGACTGGACACCTGTTTCGCCACAAGCGATCTTCACAGGGTGCCCCATGTTGGTGATAGAACTCTGCTTGTTCAGGAATTTGGTTTGGTTTATTGAGTTTAACGTCCCAAAGCAACTCTGGCTATGAGGGACGCCGTAGTGAAGGGCTCCAGAAATTCGACCACCTGGGGTTCTTTAACATGCACTGACATCGCACAGTACACGGGCCTCTAGAATTTCGCCCCCTTCGAAATTCGACCGCCACGGTCGGAATTGAACCCGCGTCTTTCGGGTCAGCAGCCGAGTGCCATACAACCATTAAGCTGCATGCACATTTTAAGGACAAAGAACATAAAACTTGCAAACGTGGATTCGGCAAGTCTGTGCAGCAATATGTTTCAGATGCTGAATCACAACCAATTCAGCACTATAAAGCAGAAATGGTGGGCGTAGCAGATTTTGGACCCTCAGCGAAATGTCATTAGGTCTAGAGGACACATGTGAAAGGAAGCCATAGCCGTGTGAAATGTGCACAAATTTTAATGCGACAAAACATGGAAATTCAGTGTGGGTTCTGAAGCACACCATTAACAGTGCTAAAGAAAAGTCAAGCACAAGTTGTTCTTTTTGCTTTTTATTTATGTGAATCAAACTGCAAGCACGTGACACACAGTCTTACAGCAAGCAAGCACAAGTACACTCAAACTTGGAATGAGCCATAATACTGTGCAACACGACGAAAATAGATTATTTTTTTCTCACTGATGCTTCCCAGATTCCCACAATTGTCTTCAAACACAAACAATTCAACCACTTGCCTTTCTTCAAACATGAGCCTCCCGGAAGTGCCACCTTTCGGAAAAGTGTCCACGAGTACAGCCACACACTCACTAAGGTGATGGGCACATTTGAACTTTTGCAACAAATAGAATGTGGATAAGAATATCTGACCAGTTGAACTGGTTTACTACCATTCAACTAGGCATTAGTAATAGCCAAATTCAAACTTTCCAGTAGTCACTTTGTGCTGGCTTTCATACAACCTAAGTGGTTGAAAATAAAAATGGATTAATGCTTCACTTAGACTAGCACTACCCCAGCTGCATACTTCCGTGTTGGAACAGTTCAAGATTTATTTTATCAGAAGTGGGCAGTAACTAATTAATAGCTGCTTAGAAATCTGAAATATTTGCTATCAGTGGACACACAACAAAAAAACACGAACGTAAAAGATGCAGATAACTGTTGAGTACTACTTAACATGGTCCACAATTTAAGATGCACAGATGCGCGTCAAAATGCATTTAACTTCTTGGACCATGACTTTGCTGCTAATGTCTTGACTCGCACATTGAGATGGGCTAACTGTACTGCCACTCCTCTGCCTAGTTTTCTGAGCAAGCGATGACAGAAAGGTGTAATGCACTCAGTTAAAACAGCACCTTCGTTAAGTTCAGTGTAAATGCAAATAACTACGCATACCACAGCCTAATGATCTGATCCAATGAAGTCGCAGCTTCGTACATTTGCTTAACCGATGCTTGTAAAACCAGGATGGAACTGACAAAGTAATCTCAAAAACACTGAACCTGGTCAACAAATAATAATATAATGCCACAAACCATTGTAGTGTTTGTTCGTTCTTCAAAGCTGTGGGTACGCCCATTCTCTCTTTGTAGGTGATGCAGGACACAACCAGATTTAACTCGATTGCTCGCATCTAGGTGGAGCCGATTCTACATTGTCCCAGAATGTTCTAGTAACGCTGCATGCCACACCTCGAAAGTTCGCTATCAGCTTTAAATTGAGCACGCCCGAGAGCGGCGGGAATTCTCTTCGACGACCGCCGAGCACGCTTGTTGCTACGCCGCCGCCGAGTCACTGAGTTATTAGTGAGCACAGGTCTGTCCAATAAACAGTTTCTTTCAGAAGCTGTTTTCACTGTCTCCCTGCTCGCCGGACTGCAGTCACCACTACGTGACATCTGGTGGAGGTGCTAACGGACGTCCCTGTCGCCCTCACTCTCTGGAAGCCACCAAAGCAGCCCAAACCATCTCGAAGAAGCAGATCACGAGAGAGCCGCAGAAGCCGTCCTAACTGAAGATGAAGTGCGAAGAAGCCGTCGTCTCCAGAGGCGTTCATCTGAATACGGACTACTACCGGACTGCATGTGAGCAAAGAAGGACTCCTCAACACCGACGTGAGCCATGGCTACGACACCAGACAATATGATGCATGAAACCACAGCTTCACTTGCAGTTCTTGCATGAAGGTAAGACAGTGGAGTCACCAGTGGTGTTCTGTTCTTTAAAGTACAAAAAAGTTGGCTGTGATATTACTGAACATCAGGTGTCCGCACATGCTTCTGCGAGTGGCAAACAGCATGCAAGCAAACACAACAGCTGTGCCTGATAAAAGTCCCACATATGGAGATTGTGCTGCAACAATCTGAGCAGCACAGGCCATAATAACTGTTGGCATAGCTGTATCAGCTGCTGCGGCCCATAAAACATGACGGCACGAATGCAGGGGAATGAACGTTGTGCTTCATTGCGTGCTCGACTTATAGCCGCTTCTTCCAACACTTATCACTAGAGTCTGCCTTTTGCACATTTTTTCATCTGTCAGCCCTTAATGCTCCCTCCTTTCAGATGCTCTCAGCAAACGTCATCCGCTCCTCCGTGACATAACATAGCTCAAACAGAACTTGCGACAGGTAAAGTAAAAACAAGATGAACCCTGAAAATCAGTTTAGGAATGCGCATATGCAAGCCACACTGCACGAATCTTAATGACTAGATGCATAAAGGTGACCAATGGCCCTGTGACGCTCTTTACAAGCATCTAAAATACTTGTGACTATGGTTCATGCTGCACTAAACACTGCACAATCAAGCAGCTCTGATAGAATGCCTCAAGGACACAGAGGATGGCTAAAGAACGTGAAAAAAAAATCTAAAACTGAGAACTTCAAACAAAAATGATAAGCATGCAACTAAATTAAGCGCACTAAGAGAAGTGATTCAACGCTGATGGACCCACCATAGCAAAAACTTGTTCCTTTCTCTTGCAAACTCGGAAATTATAAAAAGAGCCACGCAGCAACAAAGTTTGCACAGAGACTAGATACAATCACGGCTACCAGGTTACCCCAGTGACAATAAATGCTGAAATTGAAGTGTAACAATAAAAATATCATGCAGGTGCTCGCTCAGCAAGCATTGTGCAGAGTGCATTACATTACAATAAATAAACAATGGCAACCTTGAGAAAATGCACAAGTTGGTAAGTTGGTGAGAGAATATATTCACATGTACAATCAGTGTGGCTGCTCTGAATGTCAAGCAATGATCACACTATGTTCTACGAGCAACTACGATGTCTGAATGCTAACAGGACACGCAGCCCTAAGGATGTCCCCCTCCGATGCATGACAACATATGTACGACTAGATTTTAAGGAATGTCAGTAAGCTGTCTGTGTTAAGCTCTCAGCCAGCGAATTAGCCACAGCATGCATACGATTTTTGACGATGCCTGAAGCATGAACAACGAATACAATGAATGCCCCGAGGCTCACGGCAGGTTCAGCCACTGATTTTGCTTCCCAGTATGCATGGTTCCTCCGAAAGTGAACACAAATTGCCCTCTGGGGAATCGACTATGGGTACTGTAAACATATAAAAATGCAAATAAATTTAAGCCCCAGCTCAATATTTCCTTGCCAATTTATCTGTGCAAAAATTGCATGAATTTTTCACTCGGAAAACGGTGGAACAAGCCATAAGAAATGAGAAAACAACAAATGAGGACTAGAATTAAAGGGTCCCTGAAATGCCGTTTGAACACTGTACATAAACTCACTCAGTCGTTAGACCGTGCATTTATCAACACCTCAGCTAAATACATCACACCTCTGCATGCAGCGGAGAACGCAGAATCACACTTGAAGGTTGGCTTGCACTTTCCTTCTACATTAAAAAAAAAAATCTCACACCTTCTCCGCATAAATGCATCTCTGTGTATAGGTTCTGATACAGCTAGTTAAACCTGCATTTACTGACCAGAAAGGGGATCGCAAAATAGTTTGATACAAAAAAATCGCAGCAGATAACCTAGAAGCAAGGATACATTGCATCCATGCTAGTGGTGCACTTACTACAGCAACAAGCCGTCCACCAGAGTTCTGGCAGCACCCAGCTTTAAATGTGCCAAGCAGGAACTGCGGCAATAGAAGGAAAGGTGCAAAGAGAGAAAAAGTTAAATTTCGATTCTTCTACAGAACGCATTCGAAAAACTCATCCTGGAAGAGAAGCAGTGTCCTGAGCTATCAGATGAATGCTACATCTTTTTTTTTTTAAAAGTGCTTGAGGAACCCTTTAAAAGTTATATGTGCATTTAGCTCAAAGCAAGACTGAAACGACAAGGAATCATCATTTCGGTGCTAAATCAACACTTGGCATTGCAGGTCGCCACAGAAATTTACTTGTTTGGAACCACACAGCTGGTCAGTTTTCCGACTGATGATATGCCTGTGGGAAGCAAGTATCTGTGCACTTACAGAGTTGCACCTTGTTATAACGAAGTTGGAGGGGCCTGGCAATTACTTCGTTATAGCCGTAGCTTCGTTATAGCCCGTCTTGGCAGAGCTTCCAAGGGAAATCGTGATTCTTTCGCTATATCCACTATTTCGTTATAAAGCATTTCGTTATAACGAGGTTCGAATGTATAAAGGCATGACGGCCAAAGGTAAACCGCGTGGTAATTGGTATATCTACTACATGCCCAGTATTAAATGCACCCCGGTATCTGGCATACTGACCTCTATTACTTGCATTGTAGTAATAATTAATAACGCACGTTTTTTTGTCCTGTACGGTCACAGCGTATGAGGTAGACCCCTCCCATGGCACTCTTGAGACTCTTGCTTGCAGCTTACACTATATTCCAAACGTAGTTCAACCGCAAACAGTCTGTGTTTTGCCAACGTAAATTTGACAAAAACAAAACTTGGAGGGCGTGGAATAAGCCTGCAACATGCCCGCATTCTGAAGAGGGCGCGAGGCGAGGTAAACAATATTATACACATTCGTTTCCGACCTTATTTCAGTTGCCAGGAATGCTTTGCACCGGGGGGTGCTTGATCTCGTTAGCCTCGGGGAACTCCAATGGATTTCACGTGCTGAGGAACCTTGCATGTCTGGGCTTCCGTCCCCTTCCTACATACCTAACAAATGATACTCATGTGTGGAATCAGAATTTTGGTCGGGTCTAGTTGGCTGAATGCTATCAACAGATCAATCCAGTGCAAAGGAAAGAGGAAACGAAAGTGAATACACAACACAGGATGGGCGCTGCGTTTCTTTCGAACAGACCCTGCCCCCCAGCAAAAATGGCCAAAGTGAATAAAGGCTTGGATGACACTCAGCCTACCCTAAGAGTACAATGCGACAGCATCAGAGATCCTTCCACGCAAGCACTTTTTCACTTAGATTCATAAATCGCAGGGAATCCTCATACCACTGCTGGCGTTGTGGCGCAGTGGTTAAGCGATGCTCCACTGCACAGGCAGCGGTTTCAATCACAGCATATGGAACCCAGGCTGCTCTTCCCAAGCGCCCACAAGGCCCATTTTTGCACGGACAGTTCTCCAGAAGGCTGTCTATCTCTCGACCAATGAGACGATGCGCAGTGCAACGGTGGGCAGGAGGCTTCGCATTAATTTCACTGCCACCTGCTTTATTGTGACACGGACGGACGCCGGCTTTTCTGACAAACGGAAGCTCTAATGCTTTCGCATTCTACAATAAAAGAAAGATGGCGGGACAAATGGCAGTGCTTTCACACTTGTCACAGCACCGGTGGAACGGCACATCACCCGATGCGCTCTTTCCTCGCCACACTGCCCACAAACAGCCACCCTGCACACTCCCCTCACTCCAGACACAGACCGCGTCCTACCAGCAGTTGACACAGCGAACTTTGGGCCCACCTTTCCACTGGTGTCTCTGCTTTTTTTTTTTTTTACGGGAAACAGCAGCTGGCCTTCGGGGACGCTGCACGATGACGGGCTTCACTCGTGACTGCTGGCGACAAGGCCCTCCCAAGCGACCACCTTTTCGAGCAAAGCTTCACAAAGCCCAACAGTATAGAGCCCCTTTTTGAGCAGTGGGCAGACCAACACAAACAAGGCCCGCACAAAAACAGGCACACAAATATCCCCCAAGACTCATTCTCAACATGTCCACAAGCGCTTGAGGATGACGGCTGTCTGGCCTGCTTGAATGCCTGGCAGGGGGGAGCGGTTGCTCTGTCTCGAGTAGAAACCCAGGAACTGATCTCTAGAACATGCTGCCTAGGACAGCTGATAGCTCCAGCACGTGCCTCACACCAGCTCTACAAACCTGGCAGGGTCAACGCCGTCAGCAGCAGAGCCCAGAGGCATGGCCAACTCCTTCTCCGCCCTGATAGTGACGATATCTCCGTGCAGGTGTGAGCTTGGGCTGCTACGGTGCTTTGTCTAACCTCAAAGTGGACCTAGAGGGCCATGGTCTCTCTATCAGGCGGCAGCGACATCTCGTCACCGCTGTCGGCCGTCCCATCATCTGAACAGGAGTCGGCTTGAGATCCTCCGCTGCCGCTGTGGCATCCCCCCTTGGTGAGCGGTGCACCGCACGGGCATGCAGCCTCGCCCTCCAGTGTCCGGTGGGCATGGCGACGGTGTCGCAGGCCTTCCTTCTGGACACACACGCAGAAAATGGGAGCGGGTTAGCAGGCCCTGTTCTTGCAGAGCCTGCGGCCAACTGGCCACAGCCGAATCTCACGCATGCATGTGGAAAAGAGAGACCATGCATCGAGTAAGAGAGCAGTACAGATAAAGACGGAAGCATTGGCTAGGTTTAAAATTGTAGATTTAAAATTTCTCCCTGACCAGCAGGGAGAAAGGAAGAGAAAGAGCTGAAGGACGCTGGTAGGCTTCCTGCTTCCATCCTGCTCCGACCGATCCCCTCTGTGAATAAACCCCCGTGCGTGCTAAGCACGTAACAGTTTGGTGAGAGGTGCCGGGTATCGACCACGGAGCATTCCATCTGCCGAAGGAGCAGGATGGAAGCAGGAAGCCTACCAGTGTCCTTCAGCTCTTTCTCTTCCTTTCTCCCTGCTGGTCAGTCCATCTTCTGCTTCTTCCGTCGAGGTTCTGTGGAAACACGTGACAATATAAAACATCAACACCAAAGTTATTGGTGCTTTTGTCAAAGTGTGAATCAGCGATTACTTACTACTCTCTTTAGTTAGTCCGCTAACCACCTATTCCTCTAGTACCCGTGTGCAGTTTTAGCACACACCAGGGCGTACAGGCATGGCACAACATAGTAAGGGGACAAGTTGAGCTGGCATCTCTAGGGGAATGTGAGCCCACCTGTTCGTGCAGGGGTGTCTGGTGGCCACCGTGGCCCTTGGAGAGCTCACGGACCAGCAGGTTGATGGAATGGCTCATGTTGGAGCTGGATGACTGAGCAGCGTTCGACTGGCGCAGGAGCAACTGCTGCAACAGGGCTTCCGTCTGTGCCAGGCGCCGCTTCAGCTCTTCAACCTCTCCTGCAAGGTACGCAGATTGTGCTCAACAGGTGGCGCCAGTGGCTACATTGTGCGGGCAACTGCTGTGTGTTGCACGCATAGGTAACCAAGCGAGGCATGATTCTGCTCTGTGAAAAACAACGCGTGGCAACTAAGCAGCCCCCCAAAGGCAAAACAAAAAAATTTCATGAGAACTGACAATAACACCACAAAACACAGACCCGTTCATCAGTGCTGTGACATACTGAACGAGCTCTGCGTTTCTGGATGTGGAAAACAGCACTTTGACTCTCCTTGTTGTAGTTAACTTTCTTTCCTTTTGTTTTTATTTCATGCTCACAAGTAATTGCGTGTAAATTATTTACAATCTTCTCTATCTGTGTGTTACTTTTAGGTCAGATGCTGAGGTGCTTATGAGCCAAAATCACCGTTTAAAAAGGTGCGAGGCAAGCTGGTAGGAGCAATTAAATATTTTGGTTATGTGCTTCTGACAAAACAGAATTACGCCCGAGAGAGTACCATGCATTCTACTGTTCGTTAGTTAACTCCTTGCTTCTCTTAAATGCATATTTTTAGAATGCTTTGCAACCATATCTGCATGAGATGTTTTTACAGCGACAGTAAAATACAACACATTCGGCGAAACCATGTCATCAACTTCTTCAGCGCTCTCCCCTTCACCCGTTTCCCTCACTGTGCCTGTCATGCTGGATGGCCACCTTACATGAACAGATGAACAGCTGTGCATATGACACATGCGCATGACGGCATATAGCCTTACCCCACCTAAGCACCATTTCAAAGGATACTGCACACTGCTTATATAACCCTTTCAGCAAAAGGCACTCACTAGACCTTACCAGTCTAGCTGGTACAGATACCAATCACTTCTACCAGCAGTTACAAAACATTCCAACTGGCATCAGTATTTCTTAACACACCAGGTGTCGCTCGATTTTCGCAATAATGCACTATTGCGAATAGTGGACTATTGGAATAGTGGACTATTCGTGCGAATTCGTGTCAATAGTGCGAATTGGAAAAGTGCACTATTCCAAGTGGCGTGCTTTGTGGTACTTGAAATGAAGCTCACTTTTTGCCACCTCAAATGCGTAAGCTATTTCCCATGAGCAGGCATTGAGGAGCAGAGGGAACAGCATCTCGTCTCCACCTACCCAGTGGTCCCTGCTTTGAGGCATCGTTTGTGTGGGCTCTGCGGCTGGGTGAGCCAAGGCCCGCAGTACCCCGTGGGTCAGGCCGTGACCACGGCTCCTGGCTTGTGTTGTCTGGTGCTGGAGGAGGCTTTTTGCACACCAGCTGTGGCAAAGAGGAATCGAAAGCAGGAGGAGCCAGTGTTGTTACCGCTGTTATAAAGCCTCCGAGATTCTTTGCCCTCACCCTAGGAAAAGAAGCGACGTTGCCAGTTGTGCTGTGCATGGCCCCCTATGCCTACGAATGCACACACTCCCAGATAAATGGTGTGCGCCCAAGACGAATGAATCTTATATTAACAATAACCTGAGTGCAGTCAAGTGACAAGTTGTTAATCACACTGAACTAACACTACTCTTTTCTCTAAAATCAATTCAGCCTTGACCCACTATTAACAATCATCTGAGCGCAGTCACGTGACAAGTTGTTAATCACACTGAACTAACACTGCCCTTTACTCCAAGCTGTCAAATCAATTCAGCCTTGCCCCACCGCTCACCACTAATCTTATTTAGCTCACTGAGTGAACAAATAAAAACTGGAGAGGACACTTAACCTCCGCCTTAAGTGTATGATGCAACAGCGTTAATCGATTAATGCCCATACATGCAGAACTGGTCACTTTCTACTTAACATTTCAGAGATCTCTGGGAGTTCTCACACCACTCCTGGTGGAGTGGTGCAGCGGTTAAGTGATGTGCTTCTGCTGTGTGATGGCAGGTGCTACCACCAGTGGGGCTTGTGCAACCCAGGCTGCTCTTCCCGCGCAATCCCTCTCGATCAATCATTATATTTAACTGCCACCTGCCACGGCAGGCAGATTGTGATCCCTAGGTGGGCAACCTAGGCCACGTGACCAAGGTGGCCCAACTAGGTTGCTTCTCTGGGGGTTTTTTCAAGGATTTTTCACTCCCGTTAAAATGTCCTGATTTTACAGTGCACCACTATGTTTTGCCTTAAAACCAGAACAAATTTTTTTCAAACCAAGAATAATAAAGAACTAAACATAGCTGCATGGACTTAACTAACAACCGTTTGCCGCAACTTTCCTTGCTGGACTATTGTGTTCATATGGTGCAAGCACTGTGAGATTTTAGCAACACTCTTTTCAACTGTTGCAAATATCTGCAGAGACCTCCTACTACCACGTCCTCTGGGGTTGGTTGGTTGGTTGGTTGGTTGGTTGGTTGGTTGGTTTATGGGGTTTAACGTCCCAAAGCAACTAAGGCTACGAGGGACAGCATAGTGGAGGGCTCCGGAAATTTCGACCACCTGGGGATCTTTACCGTGCGCTGACATTGCACAGTACACGGGCCTCTAGAATTTCTCCTCCAAAGAAATTCTAGCCGCCGCGGCCGGGATCGAACCCGCGTCTTTCGGGTCAGCAGCCGAACACCATAACCACTGAGCCACTGCGGCGGCCCACGTCCTCTGTGCTTGCACCATGTGCACACAGCAATCCAGAAAGGCGCATGGCAACAAACAGGGCGTGTCTTTTTTGGTTTTTGGATAGGTCTATACCTTGCTTGTGTAGCCAAACGACTAAGTTCATGTAGATTACTACAAGTCCTTCATGTAAAACCTGCTCCACCCTGGGTCATTACCACTAACACACTGGATTAGAAAGGCATGCGTGATGGAGTTGACTGACCTTGAGAACCGTGTAGAGGAAAAAGACCACCACTCCGATTGTGTACAGCGGCATCACCAGGTTCATGGTGCCACCCGTCTTGGTTGCTTGCCGAGGAGGCTGTCGCATCGACGGGTGTGGGAAAGGCTGCCACAAACAGACACTTTCGTCACTCAAAGTGGCAAGCGCAGAGAGAGACAACTATGAAGACTTATCATACAAAACACCCACACATGATTCACTGGTGCTCCTCCAATTCTATGCCTGCTGCATTTTGACGGAGGTGAAATACAAAAGATGCCTGTCTGCAGTTCAATGTCAGTGCATGTTAAAGGGCAACTGCAGCACTTTTTTGAGAATTTCCCGATGTTCAGGGACTGAAATCTATATAGGCTGTAGGTAAAGCAAGCCAAGTGTTTCTACACTAGGATTTAAAATAGTGACATAATCGACGATTGGATTTTGCACTTCTCCTCGACATACTGGAGGAGTGCAAGGAAATTCAGCGTGACGTCACAGAAGGTATGATTTCAGTTACTGCTGTCAACAGCCACACCCTGCCCCGACTCGTTAGACACTGCCAAACAGCTCTCGGCAGGGTTTGCCTTCGGAGGCGTTGGTATTTTTCTTTCAAAGCAGGAGTTTGTAAGTTGGAAATGTACCGATACCTTCGATGACGTCATCATGCCCCCCCCCACTTGTAGTTTTGCGCTGCGGAGAAGCTTGAAGGGTGTCCGGATTTTAATTGGCGATTACTTCACTATTTCAAGTGGTAGCCCAAAAAGACTTCGCATTCTTCACCTGCAAGTTTCACACATTCGACCTTCTTAAGCTCAATGATTTCTAAAACCTATGCAGTTTACCGTTAAAGAACTTGGGGTGGCTGAGCTGATCATTTGCATACTGCTGTTCTTTTTATTCTTAGCCTCATTCTATTCATCCTTTTCTCTATTTTGATCTTGTAACCGCTCCTGCTCGGGCTCTATCAATGGCATGCAGTACCTTTAAATAAACAAATAAAACCCGACAATGCTACTAACTGTAGGCCACAATCAAAATGAAAGCACAGGCAGAATCCACGGCAGAGAGGATCTACTCACACGACCCCTGGAGTACTCTGGGCTGTGGGGTCGGGCCTGGCCTAGGCCTTCATCCATTCTAGACTGTGGCCCTCGGCCTGGGAGCATGCCTGTACGTGACCGAGGAACGACACATGGACCACCACTCATAGGGTACCCTGGGCCCATGGCCAGCTTTCATGCTCTGTGAATGCCCGTGCTAGGCCACACTGTACGTGACTCAAATATTGGCATGCACACAGTGACTGATTTGAAAACACAACAGCTAGGCTGCAGGTGTTTCTGTGGTCCCACATAGTACCACTCTGTGCCCAAACATGCACAGCATATCTTAGTACAGGCTCTTTGTCCGCTTATTACTAACAGTTTCCCTTGAAAAAACTGTGCCAAGAGTGTACGTCTATGATGAATGTTTGTTACAACACTTCACAACGCTCTTGGCAACGAAATTCACTGCATAAACAATTTCTTCAGGTGGCTAATACATGACGCACTGCAAAATTGCAGTAACCTCTAACGACTGATTTCCATATTATTACATCATCTTCAGACCTTAGAAAAAACTGCCACTTGTCAATATGAATGAAAATATGTTTTTTCAAGTCTGGGTGTTGCCCTGGATGCATGCGAAATTTTTTGCAGCTGCGCATTTAACAGCTCTCTGCGATTTTTCAGCATACTCTCCACTATTGAATCTCTTCTCCTACATAGCTCTGTCCCATTTTTATATGGGGTCATTGTTTTTGATGAGGCCTCTACACTTCACCCATCATTAACTCGTTCCCTCCTGAGCTCCTCCGAAGAACCTTAGACCTTTCTTCATACCATCTTGCCACCTCTTCCTCGGTCGCCCTTTCGGCCTCTCGCCATCAACTTCGTTTCATCACCTTCTGTCCAACGTATTCGTCATCCCTCCTAATTACATCGGCAAACCTTCTTGAATTTTTTTGTTTGATATCTTGATATCTGTGACTTTTTCTAGTAAAAAGGGTACTGCGCTTACAAACAAGGACAACAGAAGACGACGTCTTCTTCTGTTGCCCTTGTTTGTTAGCGCAGTACCCGTTTTACAAGATGAACATCCACCAACTAGCCAAACTTGTCAATCTACTATCTGTGACTTTTACTGCATCCAACCCACCCTGATCTCCTCTATGAACGAGGAGGGTTAGCATCAGGCAGGGCATCCAGCTGCAAAACCTTGCCAAATCATGATGACTGCTACTGAATCTCTATATCATTACACAGTTTTAGCATAGCCGGACAACCGTCCGGTAAATATGTTAATGCGATGTCATTGCTACTGTTGCCAGGCTTGCCTACCCACATTTCCCGTGCGGTAGCAGTTGCCATAGTTGCTGTGTTTAACGTATGGTGGGGCTACAACTTTCTATTAAATACATGCAACAACACTCATTACTAGTAACTGTATTTTTGCTTCAACATGCCCTGCAATGCAAAGGGTAGTGCACATAGTTCTCAGCTGAGTAGTTCCGACTTGGCACAGTTGATTAAGGCAGTAGTCGTGCAAACCAACGCCGCTGTGGATCCGCAAAGCTGTTTGAATGCTTTTCCGTTTGTAACTGGTCGGTGACCTGGTCAATCTAACACGAACAAGGTGTCATCCAATCAGACGAGCCTTAAAGGCCAGCCAATCATAACATAATAGACACCTTTAGCATACCGTGTATGGTGATTACCGTTAACGGTACCGAAGTATATATATCAGGAGCCTGCGCGCAGCCAATGCGCATGCGCAAATTGCCTTGACGGCGCCAGATGGCGCCACGTACCCGGAAGCTGTGCCTGCGTCCGCAGCGTCGTAAGCAATCAGCGCGTATACTCATCACCGGTGGGCGGGCACGGTGGCGGTACACGGTATGCTAAAGGAGTCTAATCACAGCACTTCTTAAGGAGATCTCACGAGCAGCCGCTGGTACCGCCGGAGCAACTTAAAAGGCGAATCTTGCTCAACATTCAGCGCAAAGGCTTTTGGATCATATGCCCCATTCCCACATGACAACCGCAAACCATACTTCAGTGCGCCAGATGTTGGTGCTCCGTCTGCTAGACTCATTCACCAGAAGCGTTGGCATGGAAGCGTTTTTGGACAGGACCAAAGTGAAGCTGTCGCCTTTGACGAAGGCATCCGCTCAAGCTGCACTGCGCGAAGCAGTGATTATACCCTCGGCCGAAGTCGGGAAGACAATTCCTGAGAATATGTATGCCCGTGTAAGTGAAATATTTAACGGGCCCATTACTGACGGACGAAAGGAGCTGTCCACGCGTGTGTGCTGCGATCGACGAGAGGCAAACAGCGCTCACCGTCTTGGCCTTCTTGTGCCGACCACGACATGGAGAAGGCTGCCTGCATCATGGGATAAAACACCTTGGGCCAGAGGACGGTGAAGCAGCCCACCACTATGGCTAGCACAGCGATGCTTTTACCGACGCCAATGTCCGAGTTCGCCATCTTCAGAACCGCGGGAAGCAAAGGAGGGGATAGGGTGGAGAGGAACACGAAAACGGGAGCACGGTTCGAATGTCGTGTTCTGTTGATAGTGTGCTCACACACGCCCACCAGGAGAAAATAGTCAATGCAGAAGGCGAAAAGCACTGTGGCGCTGCAAGCGACTTTCTGTTCAAAGGCGCCTTCGTGTCATGCTTCGTGTTGCAAAATTATGAAAAGAAAAAATATTTTATCATCTTTATTGCCTCAGTTAAAATAAAAGACTACGAGATATAAATTAAGCAAACAAGAAGGAACCGAATCCTTCGGCTCGGTCAACTCGATGATACCTGTCACGGAAGCTGGAAAAACTGCGATATAATCGCTGCTTCATCGTTTTAATTCACTACAGTGCTGACAGTGCTGAAGCCAGCCTTCCTCAAGAGCCGGAATGACAACGTTACGTAGAAGCATCGATTATAGTGCGGTTGGTTATATTAACTTCATGGTTTTTCATGTCTCACGTCTCTCTCTGACGTCACAGCCATCGTTCGGCTGTTGAAACCGAAACAGCACGAGAAAGAAATTCGATTATAAATTTTTTAGCGGTCGTAGGAGGATACCATGTGGTAATCCATGTATAATAATGCCTTATGCCTGATTACATAGAAGAAATTACGCACTAAAAAGTTAGGTGTCTATACTTACGTGCTGTGTGTGTACCATATGTAGTCTACGCACTTTAGTTTTTCACTGTGTTCTTTTTGTTCGTTGTAGCACTTAACGACTTAACATCAACCGGATGTAATGACAGTGTGCCCTTAAGGGCCATATCAGTGATCTTGCCTCCGCATTATGCATGCCCTGCACTAACCAATTTCTCATCTTGATTTCGGCTGGGATTAACCCGTGTTTGCCCACTCTGCCCTCTTCCTCTATCTGAAGGTTACAACTATCATTTTTCTTTCCATAGCTCGCTGCGCTGTCCTCTGCAGCTCAGCGAGAGGACAGATCCTCCTGCTCGCCATCGATAAGCCTTACACGAGACGAACTCAATAATTAATAATTCAATTAAGTTCACTCATTCACTCACTCACTCACTTGGCCGGGATCGAGACACGGGTTCGATTCCGGCCGCGATGGTCGAATTTCGATAGAGGTGAAATTTTAGAGGCCCTTGTTCTGTGCGATTTCAGTGTGCGGTAAAGCAACCCCAGGTGGTCGAAATTTCCGGAGTCCTTCACTAAGACGTCTCTCATAGCCTGAGTCGCTTTGGGTCTTGTTTGGGACGTTACCTAAACTATGGTGGCCATACCTAAACCCATAGAGTTTCTTACTATTACTAGTATTACTATTATTACTATTATTACTAGTATTATTACTAGTATTACTATTATTACTAGTATTACTATTACTATTATTAGTAGTAAGAAACTCTATGCCTAAACCGAACCAATCACTCACTCACCAACTCCGCGAGTATGGCGAGCGTCCCTGCGCCCCCTGTGCCTACTATTCGATCCCGTCTCCAGTTTCGCTTTCGCTCTGCTGGCCACACTGTGCACTTTCATTTCGGGCCCCCCTCCTGTGCGAGCAGTCACGGGATCTCTGACAGCGCTTCAGCGAACGGCGTCCAACGGTGGCTGTCCCGCCGTGAGGAAACCGTTTACGTTGGGTAAATACAGCCTCAACCATTCTCAACGCCAAGCTGCCAATCACGGCTCTACGAGATTACTGCGGGCTACGAAGGCACGGCGCCAGGGCTTGCGCTTGAGGCGACAGTGAATGGCGCAGAACGTTGACCCGCGGTGCGGCACACCTCCCCGGCGAAACTACAGTTATTTTCGCTCAATACGGCGCGTGTTATGCGCGAGAGTCGAGCGTGGAGTTCCGATGTGGGTCGCGCTGATCCCGTGAGGAGTCTGAACCGTGAGGACGCCTCTTAAGAGAGATTGAACGCGCTGTAGTTTAGGGAGCGCGCATGTTTGGCGCATTCATTGCATGGACCTGTGCAACGTTTGTTTAGGCAGTGTTCGTTGCTGTTCAGGAGGTAGCCCTCGGAGGCGTCGGGCACCATGACCGAGTTCTGGCTCATCTCGGCCCCCGGTGAGAAGACCTGCCAGCAGACGTACGAGAAACTCTGCAGCGTCACCTCCAAGCAGAACAACTTGTCCACGAACTACAAGTTCCACCTGCCTGATCTCAAGGTGAGGACTTACTTCCCACGTGTCTCGAACTGATTTGGATGAGTTTGTCTATCGTCCTGGCGCGAATTGGTAAACAGGAAGTCTTACCTGTTTTGAGCGCAATGCACTGAGGTCAGGTGACTGGTAGTCATTTATTCATAGTCCCTACAGTGTCCAGTAGGCATTACAGTAGGGGGGTATGTTACAAAAAGTGACATGTAAAACAAGGCACAATCGTCAAAATAATCATCACGAACGGCAAGTTGTCAAGGTAACAGTGGAACAGTGAAGTACGTGAGAAGACGGTAAGCAGTAAGCAAATAAGTTCTTGCAGTTAACATGAACGTGGAGGGTTTACCGGCCACCGAGAAATTCATCGTGTCATCAGTGTTTACATACTTTTGCCTGTAGTCCAATGTTGTTGTAGTCGGGTATCGCCAAATTGTTAACTCGTCTATCGCTTGCATGGCCTTTTAAGCATACACGATACAATTAACGCGCATTCTGCATGTGGCGAGTTTAGGACCTCATGCCAACTAAGGTCCATGACATGCAATACTTTAGTTTGAGCTAGTGGGTCGTTCCTAGACACATCTGTAGAAATGCGAAGTGACGCATGGCTCGAAGAAGCAAAGCACAAATCAAAACAGCCAGCTTGGTATCTAGAGCTGGACCTGTCTTTAGTGTTTCTTCGCACTAGTTTGTATTTCTGCAGATATGTCTACATTGTGCAAAAGAAAACAAGCTTTAAAATTCTTTCGACCGAAGTTCTTGCATTTGAAGTTTTGGCAAATTGTTTGCGCCTGAACATGCACGTCCGTTATCGTGCTGCATACAGTAGTGAAAATGTGTATACACAGCTGCAGAGAATGGTAAAATGGTTTTCGGAGTGGTAAAATAACATAGCAGCTGCCAACCTCCTGTGCAGAGCGAATACCTCTGCATCAGGCTTCCGGGCTATCATGCCAATATTCTGCGCTGTATGTCTCTCTTCGATATTGATGTGACGGTGGATGTGTATCATGCGTGTGCCGTGCATCACATTTGATTTGGGTGATGCATTTGTATTCAGGGCTGTATACCATTGCTGAATAGGCTGAAGTTGTAACAGTATAGTTAAGAGTGTGGAAGGTATTCAGCTGCACAGCACAGTAAGAAGCAGGAAAGTGATTGCAAGAGAGTTCATAAGTGGGTCTGAAAAGCTGAGCTTCTGTAGAAAAACAATGCCTAGTCAAAGTTCACGCATATTTGAATGAGCACGTTATTGAGTCTTTATTCAAGACAAGCATTACAAAACACTTGGAGAGCACTGCTCTCTGCTGCAATGGAGAAATGCGAAAGTATCTGCATTTAAATGTCAGCAATTTTTTCTTTGCGTTGTCTAGTGTCAGTACACATCCCCAACACACTTTACCATCGTACACACCAGAATGCGTTCATGAGCTTGGCGCATGGTAGCCTTAGATGCTTATGTGCCACTAAACCCAACACAACAACAGATTCACTTTATACCCCTCTAATATGCTTGAACCAAGGACCCTTCGTGGCATATGCGTTACATGCCTGCCTGGCACGCAGAGGGCCTGGGTTTGAACACCAGTGCCAACAAATTTCTTTTTTTTGAATGAGGTAACAGGTACCATTTCCTGTGGATACATTTTGTGGGCACATTTTGTGGAGACATTTTGTGGGCACATTTTGTGGGCACATTTTGGGGACACATTTTGTGGACACATTTTGTGGACAGCTTTTGTGGACACATTTTGTGGACTCATTTTGCAGACACAATTTGTAGACAACTTCCGGTGATGGGTTTTCCTTCGCGTGGGGCGTATAGTGCTCTCGCATTAATAAGACTAGTATGTACCCCGCACATCATATTGTGAGTGCTAGCCCGGATCAAACACATCCGCAGACCACCACAGTTCTGGTGTACTGCCCCTTGGTTGTGCCCATGGTTGCCTACATAACACACGCATTTTCATTGAAGAGATCGATGATGCTTATTTTGAATTTCTCAAACAGCTGCCATGTTGAGCTAGATTGTAGTGACTTCTTCAAGCACCCACCCCAGTATTTACCATCGTTGTTTGTCTGAGTGAGTACCCATCCCTCTCCTTCTTTACGAATATTTACAGCATTTCAGCAAATGTTTTCTTGGGGTATTATAGTTGATATTTGTCGCAGAAACCTTCTTATCGATTTTAATTGAAACCTGTGATGTCATTGCAAGATTTTTTTTTTTCCGTTTAGGGTAGATGTGCGTCCCAAGTACATGCGGATATTCATGGTGTTCACAGCGCTTTGATGCTGCTTTGTTTGGCAGGTGGGCACACTGGACCAGCTGGTGGGCCTCTCAGATGACCTGGGCAAGCTCGACACCTACGTCGAAGGGTGAGCGTTTGTCCTTCGTTGCAGGGTTGCCAACCTTGCACCATCTGGCATTCACCCAGAACTTTACAATTGTGGCCTGGGTCAAATCATTGCTTGTGGCGCTAGGTACCCTAGTGACTCCAGTAGTCCATCCACGATGTGCATCTCGGGAGAACTGACATTTTTGGACCCAATATGGTGGCTCAGTGGCTTTGGCATTTGGCTACTGAGGTGGATTAATTTGGAAATTAATTGGCGACTGAGCCAGAGAACCCGGGTTCAAACCCTGCCGTGAGGGCTGCATTTTGATGGAGTTGAAACGCAACAGGTGCCTGTTTGTTGTACGATGTAAGTGGAGATGTAAGAACGACAGGTGGGCAGAATTAATCTGGAGCTCTCCATTATGATGTCCCTCATAGCCCATGCATTGCTTTGAGGCGTTCAATGTCAAATTTGGCTGCCGCGGTGGCTCAGTGGTTATGGTGCTCAGCTGCTGACCCAAAAGACGCGGGTTTGATCCCGGCCGCGGCGGCTAGAATTTCTTTGGAGGCGGAATTCTAAAGGCCCGTGTACAGTGCGATGCCAGTGCACGTTAAAGAACCCCAGGCGGTCGAAATTTCCGGAGCTCTTCACTACGGCGTCCCTCATAGCCTGAGTCGCTTTGGGATGTTAGACCCCAGTAAACCAATAAACCAAACAACCTGCCCACTGGATTGTGAGAAAATTGACCATCCTGGCAGGTGGCAGTTAAATTAATGATTGGTCGTGAGAGGTTGGTCGGGAAGAGAAACCATGGGTCACACAGTTCCCACTGGTGGCAGTACCTCCCAACCCAGGGCAGTGGCGCAACGCTTAACTGCTGCGCCGTCGTACCAGGAGTGGTATGTGGACTCCCAGAGATCTAGGAATGTAATCTTTAAGTACAGAGTGACCAATTCTGCATATATGGGCATTAACCCACTACAGCTATCGCATCATACTGTTAAAGCGGATCTCAAGTGTCCCCTCTAATTGAAGAATGAACAAATGCTTTCGTACGTCTACTCATTTTATCTACATTAAACCCCGACTGCTTTTTTCATTTGAATATAATACAATGTAGAATAAGGAGCTGCATTGTGACTTGACAGTAGGGAGACATTAAAAAGCTGTACATTCAAATTTTCGTAGCAGCAAAATTCTGAGCAAATGTTGGCATTTGTTTCTCCACAAAAAAACTCTCTTTTGCATAAGTGATTGGCAAGAATCCCATCCTGAAAGGAGCTGCCATTTAACTTTTTCCGGTGGGAGTGGATCTGGCATTGCAAGGGAAAGGGGGAAGGAATAAGATTGCAGTCACACAGCTTTCTCGGCGTGCATGATGAGTCCAGGCTGTTTTTCGCAGGGTGACGAGGAAAGTCGCCACCTACCTCGGGGATGTGCTCGACGACCAGAGGGATAAACTGGCCGACAACCTCCTGGCCAATGGCAGTGAGTGGATTCACTGGGCCAGTTGGTCCAACATCGTCATCATCACCAGCCTGACTATGCCCACTGCAGGGCAAAGGCCTCTCCCATGTCTCTCCAATCAACCCTGTTCTTCGCCAGTAACTGCGGCCAACGTATCCCCGCAAACTTCCTAATCTCATCCACCCACCCAACTTTCTGCCGCCCCCTGCTACGCTTGCCTTCTCTTGGAATCCACTCAGTCACCCTCAAGGACCAGCGGTTATCTTGCCTTCGCATTACATGCCCTGCCCAAGCCCATTTCTTCCTCTTGATTTCAACTAGGATGTCCTTAACCTGTGTTCGTTTCCTCACCCACTCTGCCCTCTTCCGATCTCTTAACGTTACACCTATCATTACACCGGCATGTTCAAGGGTAAAAGGAACCACGACAGGAACGGGACGCGGGAAGAGCTCGTCCTGTCCACTTCTCTTCCCATGTCCTGGTCCAGTCGCGGTTTTTTTAACTCTTGAGCTGAGAGTTGTGCAAATTGAACCAATTTGAAGCCATTTTTCAGCACACTGCTGTCGCCCTTAACTCTTTCCCTATCGTGCCCATTGAGCATCGTTAGCCCGCTAACAATCATTTCATGCCCCGATTTCAGAACCTTCTGCGTTGCTAATGACCGCGCTGCACATTTAGTTTGTAGGCCAGGAACCAAAGTTTTGTTTCCGATGCAGTTTTCTTTTGTCCCGTGAGGAGGCACTTTCTAACGTGCTGCAAAGAAATGAAGATGCGGACCTGCGCTTATTGCCCGCCATGTTGCCCGCAGATGACGCCTTCGCCGCTTGACTTTGGAGCCTTCCGCGTTGCTTACAGGCACGATGCGCATCTGGCTTGTAGCCGGAGATCTGAAGTTTTGTTTGCAATATAGTTTTTTTTGCCCCTACAAAACGGCATTTTTTGAACGCACTCCGAAGATGCGGTACCATCAAAGTCGCTTGGCAGCCTCCGCATGCATGGCACGCGCTCTAAGACATAGCAAATCTTAGGACTCCGTTTCATCTGCGAGTGATTTAATCGACGTCCTGTGCAACAACGAGCCTGAAAATGTTGCAAGGTGCTGAAGATGATTCGGTTTTCACATCAGTGATGATGGAAACCAGCCTGAAACACAGGCGGCCGCACTCCGATGCACAACTATAGGGTTTCCAGTTATTGTTTTGTAGCAACAATACTATTCAGGATAGAAATGATTTTTTTTTGCAGAGAGTGGCCAATAGAGTAACATATATTTTGCATATTTCAGAAAAATTTTAACATTTTTTTCTTTTTAAATACAAGCGTGTTTTTTGCAAGTTTTGTTGAATTTTTTTCTAAAATCTCGTTTATAGGAAATAAAATTTTTGTTGCAGCATGGAATTTGTTGTTTCAACATATATTAATAGGAAGCACCTTTATTCAGCTCTGTGGTATTGCAATCAATATTGAATGCAATAGTTTTTACAGAAAAAAAAAATGTACTGAAACCTTCAGAAACCTTCAGAACAAAGAGGAAAAACCTTTGTGTATTATGCTTGGGAGCAAGCAAGACCTAAAAGCATTTCGCTAACTAGTTACTAATATAATAGTTGCTAAGATATATATATATATATATATTGGGAGGGAGAGAGAGAGAGTTGCTAGTATATAATAGTAATACTAATAGTTACTATAACACACACACACACGTGCACGTGCACCCCCCCCCACACACACATAGAGAGAGTTACTAATATATAATAGTGATACTAATATGTAATACTAATAGTTACTAATATAATTTGATTTGAAGGTTCAGGTTGTATTGTAATGTTGGGGGTTGTACTATTCCAGTGGTAGGCTCAGGGTGGAAAGAAAATCATTTGTTGCATTGTTTGTATCTTTGGAATGCCACGAGCTTGTTTACAAAAATGCACTTGCTTGATGGTCGTGCGCTGCCCTTCGGCTTTCTTCGGGGATAAATAACAACTGTGAAAGGCATTCTCACTGCATAGTAATGCCTCTCATAAAGGCTGCTTGGTTTGTTGACGCTTTCTTTTAGTTTCACAGTACTAGATATTTTGCAGAGAAGCCTTGGGGGCCCAATTAGTAGCTTGAGGTAACTGCACGGAACTGTGAAGCCTTTAGCTTCACAGCATTGTGTGGTTTCTAGTCCTTCAAGATTACAGTCGTGTTCAGACAGTCAGGTGTCTTGTCAAAACACTTATGGTTTATCATGTGTAAAGTGAAGAGCTTGCAGAAGCTGTTATTACAGCTGGCTGTTGAAATTTTTGGTATGCACATATATCGGTTATTCCCAGTTATTGTGCTTTATCCATGCTTGAAACTGCATAGGAAGTGGGGAAATAACTCGCAACGAGGAAAAACGTGATTCTGTTTAGAATTCTACTTTTAACACTTTGCAAATGCAACACATAATTGAGATGTGCTGGAGTGCACAGGTAGGCATCCTGCTTGCTAACTGCACAATTCTTTTGTGGTGTGCTTGAATGCAAGTTGCTAACAAGAAAAAAAAATGGAAGGGGGGGGGGGGGGGGGCGACTATGATATGCTCCTAACTGCAATGGCTGTACATAGAGGATGACTGGTTTGCCTGGGAAGCTTGATTAAATTATGAGATTTCCAACTGTAAGGTAATTTACATTGCAGCTGCTGTGAATGGAAGGACTTCATGAGAATTTCTCTGCCTGTGTTTTCAATTTAGCAAAGGAGAATTGTCTTGCCTTGCCATGTTTAAAGTGTGTGTGTGTGCTGCCTTTCTTATAGACTTGGAAAGTTGGCATATGGATTGTCTAGAGTTTGCTGTAGTTTCGTCTGGTGCGATTCATCAGTTTCATCATTTTATACTTTGTCAGTGGCTGCATTACTTTGCTTCCATGGTTACTGTGCAGTGCAAGTGAAGTTTGAAACATTCTTACAGGAAAGCTTTGCGTGGCAGTGGAATAAGCAAAAGGCAGCACTACTTTTCTTGATGGCTGTACACGTGTTGTAACTTCAGTACTGCAGACTCACTGACTGGGTGGATCGCTTGGTAGGAAACTGCGTTTTGCAGCTTAATTATGATCCCCATCACTTTTGTGTACACACCCAGCTCATGCTGTATACTGTAATGCAGTAATACCTCAATAATTCGATTTTGGTTGGTTCAGAAATCGTATTAATTTTTACTGATGGTGTGGCCCTCACCAATACTCATGTACATTCAAGGCATTGTACTTCCATTTACGCAGCTGGACTCACACTGGTTAACTTGGACAGGCTGCTAACTAGGAGCCATGTTCAAGTGTAGCCTGCACTTCAGGTGCAGTTAGGACGCACGGTTAGGGTGGTTAGGATGCACGGCTGCTGAGCCGGAGAATCCGGGTTCAGTCGCGGCCGCATTTCGATGGAGAAGAAACACAAAAGGCGCCCAGGTACTGTGCAGTGTCAGTGCACATTAATGACCTTGGGTGGTTTAAATGAACCTGGAGTCCCCCGCTACAGTGTCCCTCATAGACCATGTGTTTCTTTGGAAATGTTGAACCCTGTAGTTTACTATTTACAGTATAAAGTGGCTGCCCAAACAGCCCTCTTCAGGCCTGAATTTCATTGTGCGGTGTTGCCCAAACACCTGAAACTTAAATATGCAACGGCATGCATGACAACAATCACAGGACCCCGTCGGCAAAAAATAGTTTGGCCGCATTGCTTTTGTTTCCCTTTTCTAGGCTTCAAGTGAGCTGGTGACGACAGTGGCTATTGGCTGTGCATTGGCCAGGCAGCCAAACACAGCTGTGTGCCATTTTGAATGCCAATTGATGCATCGTTGGTTTCCACTGTTTCTTTCTAGAAGGCACCTTGTTTTTTTTTTTTGTCATCGATGCACATGTCCCTCTTTTCCATCCTAGTGGTTGCTCGGTTTTCGCAACGCGCTGAAACTATGTTACCCGTCGCACGCAGTTCGCAGTTTGTAAACCCTCGCATGAGGTAATGCGGGCCTGTACCATATGAGAGCCATTCTACTTTGGCAGATCTGACAATATGTGGGTAGTGAAGCATTTGACAGAAGTGCGAAAAATTGTCGTTCCTGCACAGTTTTCATGTTAGATTAATGGGTGACTACTGCCCAGGATTTCACTAATGAAATTTACTGTATGATTCGAACGGCTTCTCACAGTTTACAGGGGGAAGGGCACTAATGCATTTGGCATTTGTACGAAGTTGACCTTGGTTAATGAGGTTTCAACACATTGTGTAACTTCTTGGAAATGGAAGAAGCTGGGCCCATGCGGTGACACAGTGTCCCGGTTTGTGCAGTGGAGATGGAGGCATACCTCACCCGCTTCCAGTGGGACATGGCCAAGTACCCCATCAAGCAGTCGCTGAAGAACATCACCGACATCATCAGCAAGGTACGGCCGTCCTTTTTTTAGATAACCGTGGTATGCATAGGACAGGGCTGATTGGGTTCATGGTAGAGGCCTTTGTTCTGCTGTGGGTGCAACTTTTCTTCTTTTGATACGCACCTGGACATGGGTCATTTGAGTAAATGCTTTCCCTCTCTCTCTCTAATGATGATGATACTTGGGAAAGACAAGCTTTTGCACGACATAGATAGTCGGCTTCCACTGATCATGACAGGCATGGCATATTGACACTTCCAGTTGTGCTATGATGTATTAACCATTATGTTTGTGATGTATTAACTATTATGATGTATTAGTCATTGAGTTAATTATATTAACATTATGATGTATTAACATGTATTAACCAACCTGCCTCGCCTGGCATGCTGTGTTGAGCATATATGCTAGTTTTTCTCTAATCAAAATGACGACAAGATTTATTATTTTTGGGGGGGGGGGGGGGGTTAACTGTCCCAAAAAGGTGTATCAAGTAGTTAATGCACATTTTTTTTGCAGCTTGTTTCTGCCTTTAAAATTTGTTATTCTTGGTCATTCTGTTCTGTTCTGCAACGTCAAGGCCTTGGAGGCTTTCCACTGTCAAGGCACAGCTTACATGCGCATGCCTAATGGTTTATGCCCTTGAGCACTTCAGCGCAGAAGAATCTAGATGATCAGAACCTCATGGTGTTGCGAAAAATGTTCTTATCACGTGAAATTTGTGTATCGTCATTAACCAACGAAGATCCACGTACTGAATCATGAGAAACGCATTCGTGCAAATTTATTAATGGTTGACGGGTTGTATTTTTGTTAGGGCACCACCGTTCAGTGCTCGCGGTGAGAGTTGAATGACTCATGACTGATGATCATAGTGTCTGTGATGTGTGCGGGCAATGCTTGATGCTCGCCGGTGCAGTCGTGGCTGCCATGTTCATATCATCCGCAGTGACGCAGGAAGGTGCATGGAATGCCCAAAATGCTGCGTTTTGTACACAATGCACTCCGGCCAGGCAATTGTACAAATTCGTGCAAGCTGTGATCATATCATTGAGATGCTACTGCAATGACTAAGAATGGTGGTTAGTAATTGGCAGTGTTCACAAAGCAGTGGTGCACATCGGAAGCCCCTGGTGCTACGCAGGGAAGCGCGCTAGCTGTTCATGCGGTCACCGAGCGGATTTCGAAACCACATTGTAACTGGTATTTTGCTTCACATGACCACGTATTAAGCAGTTTGACTTTACATTAGACAGTTTTAGCTGAGCGTTTTTATTGCCATTGGTGCGGAGTGGGCGAGCGGATACACCAGCGAAGAGGCGCGCGAGAAAAGAGTTTTAGCCAGGCGGATTGCCCGTCTTCTCGAGCGGAGTAGAGTTGCGCTGCTCCTCCTATCGGTAACAATTCGAGTTAGAGTGAAAAGAATATCAATTAATCCGGCTAATAATGAGCTGGAACTGTTTAGTAAAGGTAGATTCTTTGTTTCTAGTTAATTATTGAAAGGGGCTGCCATCTTGAATACCCATACACTCCTGCTCGCTGTTACGCACGCTCGCACGCTGTCTATCGCTCCGCTGGAGAGGGCTTCCCAGCGGGCGCAAGCTCCGCTCCATAAGGATGCTGGCCGGCCCAGCAACGTGCGCAAGCGCAGTGGCGTCTGCGCTCGTCCGCTCCTCTCCGCTGGCCGTAAAAATGCTCAGCTAAAACAGTCTATTGAGCCCTAAGGGAGCAGTCTGGTAACCGGGAAAAACTGCATTATATCCAGTCCCGTGTTATAAACGGTTACGTTATCCCCTTTCAGGCGCTTTGTACACACTTGTGTAAGCGGGAAACTCACAGCTTTTTCTGAGAAACTGGAGCACCTAGCAGTGGTTTCATTATTTCAGTCAAATTGAGCACCCTTCTTGTTGCAAATAAGTTGTTTTTTTTGTGCCATGTAGCGAATGCAGTAAATAATATTTCACATAAGAGTGAGCTAGGTAGCACTTTGTCCACCGTTTTTGTGCAGACAGATTTTGCCGCGAGTGAAAACATTGACTGTTTTTGCTGAGTGTAATGTGCATCTTCACAACACAAAGCGATTCCACAATCCCTAGAGTGTTTACCTGACACATGACAATATTTCGATGTTACTGTTTCTAGCAGATCTGACAGTTTGTAAGGAATTCTCCACATCGTTGTAAAAACTTACCTGCTGGTCTTTCGCGTTTAAAAACTAATAAATTACCTTTCTTGAGGCCTGAATATACTACTTAAATGAAAAAATAATTGAGTTCAGTCAAAACAAAAAATGGCGCCTGAAATGTTTATACACGGTCTCCACTGTAGTTTTATCCCATACCTGTTTCTTTAGATCTTTTTCTATGGCTGGTGTGCAAAACTTTCTTTTTTCAACTGCTCTGCCATTGTGTGATTCAACAGATTAGTCTTGGCGTTGTTCGGTCATGCTACTAGCGGCATGCTGATGTTGGCAGTTGTTGCCCTGAATGCTCTAAGCTTACGAGCGGCCGCCACTGTGGGATCCTTGCAGCAAGTGGGCCAGATTGATGCGGATCTCAAGAGCAAGTCGGCTGCCTACAACAACCTGAAGACGCAGCTGCAGTCCATCGAACGCAAGTCCACGTGAGTGCCCACTGTTGGACCATGGGAAGGAATACGGGGGGGACTCACGGAAGCACTGGGGAGCATCGAGCGAGATTTTTAAACAGAAGCCCTGCTCTCTGAATGTTTGCCCTGCATGCAGTATTGAAAAATACCTTTATTACATGTTTATGTGAGAGCATTCCGTACTATCTTACGCAAGAATGAGGTGGGTAGACTGTCTTCTTGCTTTTAACATGGAAAAAGTAATGTACAGTCTTTGTCAAAAGTTTGGAGCCTAGGGGGTTTGCTTCCAAGGCTTTTACTGGGACTCCTGTGGCATTTGTGGAAGTCCTACCCAATGCAGGAGGCAGAACCAGAAATCCTTCTGCGTCCAGGAAAGTTAGAAACGCTGGAGATGCATCACGAGCGATACAGTGTGGCTCTGAAGCAAACCCCTTGGACTCCAGACTTTTGACAAAGGCTGTAAGTCGTGGGATAAGCAGGATGAGAGGGAAACGGCACCAGTTTTTGTAATGACCCTAGGGTGAACACAGCTTTCAACACAGAAACTTTATTTTTTGGCGGATTTCGATTACTTCTCTTGCTTGTTAGTAATGTTTCCAAACTTTATTGCGCAATGTTTCAGCATTATGCCTGAGAAACTTCGTTTTATACGTTTCCTTTATTTTTTTCTACACCTTGTGGAAAGCCTGCAGACTAGACAAAATGTGGTACAAGACTGCTTCAACCTTTACTGGTTTTCTGAATGTATTCTCCGTGTCACGATAATCTTGTATTTTTCTTTTCTCCCTACACAGAATTTTTATTTTCGCGTTTCATGGTGTAGTTGCCGTAGACGTGTGGAGACCGCAAGCAAAATATCATGCCAAGAATTCTTGATTCATCAACCTCAAAAGATGTTGTCATTGTGCAGTAAAAGCTTGTAATTCAACCCCCGTTAATTTAGAAATCCGGATAATTCAAATTCCGGCTTGGGCCTAGCCAACACTCACGCAAGTCTATGGAGCCGGACGCTAGCTGATTCAGACACTGCGAATCTTGCGCCGGCTAATTCGAAAGGGCTCCTGAAGGAAGTCTGTTTCCTGCTGTGACCAGTGCGTCAAGAGATCATCGAAGTAACCCTACTCAAAATCAGAGCCATGCTGCACAGTTACTGGTGCACCTCTGACAAGTGCGTGATGTCAGGCATGACGGCAAACGGATGGACGGCCCCATCTCTGGCAGCAGTCTGAACACTCAGCTTCGGTTTTGCTTTTCTGAGCTTTGTGCCAGCCTGCAGCAATGGTGGCTTGACCGGCCAGCTGTCCTAATCCACCTGAGCACCATTTCGGACACTGATTGGCATGTCGGTTGTGTTTTCTCCCCCCCTTCCTTGTTTTCTCACACGTCATTCCATTCTTCCAGTGCGCCGAAACTGTGCACTTGTCACATGCCGTAGTGAAACTTTGAGACAGCATAGAAAGAGAAGGAATTCACACGGATGACACTGAAGTCAAGTTGCGTCTCCAGCGTCGTCCGTGTGAATTCCTTCTCTTGTGTACGCGTCCTGTTCCGCCGGTTCCTCTACCCGGTGTACCCTCCACCAGCTGGCCCAACAAGCTACGCTTCTACAATTCTAAGCATAGAAAGCGAGTCACACAAGCGGATACTTTCATTTTCGGGAAATCGAAGTTTTTGCAATTTGAAAGCTGCGCCCCTCTTCAAGTATCCCATTTGTGCCACACCTTGTTTTGTGCACCAACATCTGTCGTAATGAGCCTGCCGCACTGCCTGGTGGGATGTGGACGACCACAAGTTAGGCCTTGGCCAGTTTTGAACGGAGTGTGTGTCCTGTCTTCGTGCAGGGGCAGCCTGCTGGTGCGCAGCCTTGCAGACCTGGTGCGCAAGGAGCACTTTGTGCTGGGCTCCGAGTACCTCACCACCCTGCTGGTCGTGGTGCCCAAGTGAGTGCCCTGTGGGGGAGCCACGTGGCTGTTGTTGCTTTGGTGTCATGTGCACGGTAATCTCACTCTCTCTCCTCTCGGGTACATTGCATGTTGCAGTAGGGTCTCGGTAATATGAATTCATAAAATTAATTGGCCACAGTGTATTGTGTACAGCGTACGAAATTTCGGTTGCACCAAACACTTTCCCACATCACTTAGGATGATATGAACGCGTGAGCCATGACTGCACTCTCGAGCACTATAAGCGCTGCCCACACATCGTCGATGTTGGGATCACCAGTTATGTGGTACGCAATGTTGTGATCACCAGTCACGCGGTACGCAATGTTGTGATCACCAATAACACGGTACACAATGTTTGTGATCACCAGTCACGCGGTATGCAATGTTGTGATCACCAGTCACGCGGTACACAATGTTGTGATCACCAGTCACGCGGTACACAATGTTGTGATCATCAGTCACGCGGTACGCAATGTTGTGATCACCAGTCACATGGTATGCACCACGAGCAATGCGCAGTAGCGCGTGATCATAAATAAGCCCCGCCAGCTGCAAACAGATCTGCGGTAATGCTGTTCCTATGCATCTGCACATGGTTTTTATTTTTGTTTGTATGGCACGAATTTTGTACAATTGCGAATACTTTTCATGGCCCCATGAGATTTGTAGCATAGAGCCTCTACTGTATACTTACTGTAGGTAGTGCTGTGATTGAGTCAAATGCTTGGCCTGCCTTGGCTGTGTTGTCCACGACAGTGCCTGCTGAGGGCAAACTTAGGCGCTGTGCGATAACAAGAGAGCTGTGGGTTTGGTTGAAATCACATTGACTGGCTTTGTACCCAGGCTTGAAAGTAAGGGCAAATAGCGTGACAAGTGAGAAATCGGCATGTCCACATGTGCTCAAAAGTTTATGAAAGGCACCGTTAAACGAAAATGTTAATTTGAACAGTAGAAGTGGTTTTAGTGGTTTATTGATCGTAAAAATAAAAGAAAAACTGATGGAAAAAATGGGTGCCGGCTGAGGTAAGGAGATATCTGTTATCTTAAGCTCCCAAGCTTTGGCCAGTGGTAATAAAAGGGACAGGAAGATGATAGGTAGCGGAAGTACAGATGAGAACAATTGCGAGAAAGGACACCGAAGGGCTATTGACACCATTTACTCGCACTCTGAAAGTAAAAATTGGTAGAGCCACTCATGCCCGAGAGTTCAGGCTCAGTTTGATGTAGTTTACTGCGTGTGAACGGCCACTGAATCTATGTACAAAGAAATAAACGTGGTGTATCAGTGACTTAGCACACATGCCTCGGCATATACAATGCATATGCAGCCTAATGCCATTACAATATGAACAACGCTGTGCACTTTTTAATCTCAAACGATGCGCCCAGGATGGGAAGAAATAAAAATTTTTTTTGCCATAGTAGCCTTTTATAAACGTTTGATGGCAATTGTACATGCTCACAGGCCCCATGCGTTGCTTGCCTGCTAAAAAATGAAAGGTGACGATCTGTGAAGTACATCTATAGTCGGATACAACTCAAGAACACAGCGGCTTTTCCCCGTCAAAGGACCCCCTTCCAGCCAATGGCATCAGCCGATTCTCGTGAGCCTGCTAGCGTGACAAACCAGGTAGCCACCACAATGAAGAGGGGTCTATCCTCGACCATAGAGGGAAGGGATTATCTCCTTTCATCTACCACCCTTGTCGCATCTACCACCATTGTCGCTAGTAGGGTCATAAGAATCGGCAAACGCCATTGGCTGGTAGGGCGTCTGACGGGGTAAAGCTGCTGTGTTGAGTTTTATCCGACTGTAGTGCGTAAAGAAAAGAGAGAACATAGTTGAAATACAGATCTGGCACTTCGTTTCTGTCACATATCCCATGATGCCCTGGTGCTTGGTTGTGAAACTAGAGGATAAATCAGGAACAGTACCAGCGTAACAACAGTGCCCACTGCATTGCTCCTAGGTTTTCTTTTGCATCATAAATGGACTGTAAAGAGGTGGTCCCGACTGTAATACTTTCGGAACATGTCTATGTACTACACCGCCCGAGAAATTGTCACTGGTTTCTTGTCACCGGGAAGTTACTCCTTATGACTGGAGCTGCTCGCTTCCCGACTAAAGCATCACTTTTTGAAAACAGGAGTAAAACTAAGACGAACTAGTGCAGGCTGGGGTGCTAAAATGGCTTTGAGAGTGTTATTTCCGTGTTAGGTTTCATCCTGAGACTTGTGCCGCATGTAGCCAGTGCTGAAGATGCGTACTGTTTCCATTTATGATGGGAAACTTGCGAAAGAAATAGAGCTTTTTTCAGTGCCTCTGTGTGGTTGTACATGATTCGTGGTACTCCAGAGTCAAGAATGCCAAATGAGGCAGTCTGCCCAGGTAATTGAGGCCTCTGTTTGAAGAGAAGCATGAAATGATGCCCTGTGTGGGTAAATGGTGTCTTGAGATTTGGATGTGCCATACTTGAACACGCATGTTTAATGGATGTTCTAGTGAGGATTACGCTGTAGTTTACGCTAAGGATTACGCTGTAGGATTACGCTGTGTGTTCATGCAGTTTTAATTATGAATGATTCTTACCAACTAGCCCGCCAGAAGATTCTTATGAGCTGTAGTAAAGCTGGCACTGTCTTTATTCAGGGGACCTCATCACAGCACGTGCCAAACTGCGCACGCAAAGTCTTCGCACAGTTGCTCAGAAATTGCACATTAAGGTTATGCCACTTTGTTTAAATTGATAGTGCTTTTGCCATTTCATCTCTTCCTTTGTCTACCCTCACTTAATGCTGTGCGAACATGAACATGTTCTGGATCACCCAGTCTTCTGTTCTGAGGTCTTTCCTTATGTCCTTATGGTGTGACTGCTGTTTTGAGCTGGCCTTCGCCTTGCTGCTTGTAACGACTGCCTTGTGTCTCTCTTGTGTCCAGGATGATGTACAAGGATTGGTACTCCAAGTATGAGAAGCTCTCAGACATGGTGGTGCCGTCGTCTTCCCAGTGAGTGACTCTTCTGTCGCACGTGTGTCTAGGCTGTCGAGAGGAAGAGCGCATGTTTAGCTGCATGCATGCCATGCAGGCACATCTTCTGTCTGTCTGCATGAGAATGAACATTGGGCAACACTATAAACACCCTGTGTCGAGTGTAAAGAGTATGTGTATGTACAGACCCAATGAAACTTGTCTAGAACGCTTGAGCAGTGCGCTGGCAAGTGAACGAAGGAAAATCTTATTGTAGCCGTTCTGCTAAGGGTGAAGTGCTTGTGCCTGTGTGGTTCTCACGTCCATTTGACTGTGCTCGAATGCAAGTATTATCAGGGAAAGTCAGTACCTGCTTTAGAATTTCTGTGCACAGTGCAGCTCGAGTGCACTAGACATGTTCGATCAGGTCTGTAGTTCTAGGCGCTCTGGTACATGACTGCTTGGATGACAGACATCACATACTGTGCTTGTAATTTAGCTCCACCTCGGAGCATTTTTTTTTTTCCTGGGACTCGCAGGTTGAAGTGTTGGTTTTAAATGCTTTGCACTCTTCTATGGCAGAGGTAAACGACAGCACAAAGCATGAAGCTTTTTTTTTTTATGCTGGCTGTTTTGCATACTTGCTGAAGTCATCACTGTTGAGGAAATTGGTGGCTTGTTTCTTGTAGGGTTGCAGTTATTTGTAATGCCCCACTTCCTGCACGTGTCTCTTGGACAAGCTGTTCCATCTGTACACAGAATTAAGTAAGGATCAAATTGTGTTCGGAGGAGCTGTCTCTTGCTTGGGCAACTCGTGTAAGGCAGCTGATGAGTTGTACAGTACGGTCCATTGTTAAAGGGAACATACGTTCGCATGGCCTCCGCACTTCGCGAACCCATGTTACCTAGATGCCGCAAGAATGGGCGGCATCAGGCATATTCGCGAAAATACCAGGTGACATGCTTACTGTGCATGCATCTTGTGTCGTCAATTCTCGCACGTTCTGGGCGGCAGCGCTTCGCGAAGCGCGGAAGCCACGCGATCGCACGTTCCCTTTAACAGTGGACCGTACTGTACCTGATGTGAACACTCAAGTTTGATTGTGTGGAATTCAAGTATTCTGACGTTTTCCTTGTCCGATCTATGCAATGTTCGCTGATGTTTCATTGGGTATCCGTAAACTGTATGGATACCCACATTTTATTGCAGTTTATATTTTAGAGTTCTCCATGTGCGATTACTCATCATCAGCTATTGGGCAAAAGTGTGTCAGCATGCGAAAGGAGATTTATGATGTGTTTTATCAGTTTTGGCTTGTGAAACTGTCAGAACTAGTGCGAGCAATGGAAAATCTTTGGATTGGCGCAGAAATTCTACGAGGCACACAGAATTAGTTTCTGCTATGAGCGAAGGACATAAAAATATGCACATTGTGGTTCTCGGATCTGTGGGAGAGAGGCACACTGTTGCCATACATGCCACACTTGATGTCTTGCTAGGAACGGTTCTTTTAGAAGTCAAAACTGTAACCAGTGTGTAGAAAAAGCATGAAAATAGAATTATATGTATGCCATGTATGGGAATTCATCATTGTGTTTCATCATTAGATGTCACATTTCTATTATGTGATTAAAAAAAAGAAAGGCTTAAATTCTTGTGCAGGTATCTCTTTGAACACATCTGTGTTGTTCATTGTAGACAAATTTGGAACTTTCAGTGTCCGGTAGTTTTTATATCCTCCAGCCAAGACAATCCTTGTGGCAGCTGACACGTATTGCTGTAGTTTCAAAGGTGGTTTTGTTGGGCAAATCTGCTTCATCATTGGTGCCCACGTGTTTCACAGCCCGCTTGAGAGACTGATAAAGACTGCTGCTTGTTTACCAGTTTATCTATTTAGTTTTGCTGTCAGAGTGGTGGTTTAGTGCGTCGCAAACCGGCTGCAATGCAGGCTTGTCTATGAGGACAACGACCACGGCCTGTTCACAGTCACCCTCTTCCAGAAGGTGGTGGACGAGTTCAAACATCATTGCCGAGAGAACAAGTGAGTCCTTACGCTTTGGTCCAGACCTCCATCATTAGCTTTATTTTTTTTATGAGCACGATGTCGGGCTCTTTGGCTAATGCCGTTAAAAGCTAGTTGCCATTGTATTTCCACTTAGTGGCAAGTAGTCAAGTGCTTCGAGGAGTGCCATCCTGTCTGGGGTGATGCTAAGCTGCTAAGCTTTTGTGATGACAGTCTGTTGTCCGGAATTGTGACAGGCATGACCAAGCATCAGCTTAGCTGGAAGTGGTGTACCGTGTTATTCTTCCCACCATGGCTGTCTTGCCACTTGTGTGAATGGTAATGCCACGTATCATTGTAGTGTCCATTCGTTCGTGCTCAAGGCCAAAAAAAGGGGTGTTATCATTTTTGTTTGTGACTCGAGAAGCGACCGGACTAATCTCGATTTTTCACAGCCATGAAGAGCGGCATGTACGTGTTTCCAGATTACTCTAGATGATCTCGAGCTGTTATGTTGAAGTTTCCTTGCCGTTTTTAAATTGAGCGATGCCGCGAGCGGCGGCCATTTGTAGTTCGACGATTGACGAGCACTTTTGTTGCTTACGCCGCCGCCAAGTGATTCAGTTCTTTTGCGGGCGCAAGTCAGCCCAAATAAAGAGCTTCGTTTGCGAGATTTGTTGCTGTCTTCCAGACCTCTGGACTGCCGTCACTACAACGTGACAGTAATCCTACTTAGTGCTCTGAGGCAGCTGCCAGGAATGGTGTGCCTTTTGCTTCCATGTCTTTGCTCATCCATAATGTTTTGTCTGCTTGAGGTTTTTGTTAGTGTCACGAGTAATAAAACAGATGACACCACTCTTGAGTGCCGTCAGCAGGCAGTTATCCACAGGGAAGAGGGAATGATACAGAGAATACAGAGCACACTCAACCTGTCTTAGAAAAATATAATCTTTCTAAAATTCAGCAAATTTATAACCAAATACTATTAAAACATTTTTATTTCACTTCTCAAAAACATTGCATGACATTCACTGAAGTAGCAAACTTGGAGCAGTCTGCACCAGCGCGACTAACTCGTCATATAGATGTGTGGAAAAATCTCACTTCCCGTACTAATTATGACGATCAAATGCTTCAGTGTCGCCTACCAAAACTTTTAATTTCACATTGGAGGCATAGAAATTCTCAACCAAACGCCGTCAGAATTCAAGTTGGTCATGAAATGTTACCTCTAATCATTATGTTCTCCACTTGCTGTACATTTTGCACTGCCTTATTATTTTTTTTTTTTTAAAGCAATCACGTCTTTTGATCCTTGTGCTATAGACTTGTTGCTTTCGTTGTAATATACCCATTGTGATCTCTCACCTTGTGAAAGTGGTCCAGAAAGTGTGTGCATGCCTTCCGCTGCTGTTGCTCGTACGGGAGTCGAGGGTTCCCCAAGCAGCTTGCATGCAGCTTTTACCTCGGTTTCCTCCATCCGTGAGAATGGGAAATAAAGAATGAAATGAAATGGTATGCTGCAAACACAGAGAGTGCTTGGCTTTGTTCGACCTAGCGGAGCAGTTGCATTGGCGAATGGCGAAGTTGGTGCTTCTCTCTGTATCTTACTCAGTGGCGTATGAATTCGTTTGGGCCTCTAACCGTCACAAATTGCAACGAGGTCATCCGGATGCCTGCCATAGCTGGGTGGAGCACACAACCTTAATGTCGCTAATCCCGTACGCAGGTTTGTGGTGCGGGATTTCGTGTACGACGAGAATGCGCTGCTGGCCGGCAAGAACGAGATTGCCAAGCTGGAGAGCGACAAGAAGAAGCAATATGCAAGTGACCTCCTCCTTTTTATTAAACTTGTCCTCTTTGTGCCCTCGCAGGCTTGGTCATGACTAGGGCCCCCTAGGTTTATGCAATTCCATGAAAAAACTCAGTTTGAGTGTTGTCCATGGAACCGTGTATTAGCAGCTGCATTCTCACTTTTTGGTGTTGCAAACATCATTAGCGAACTTTCGTGCTGGTGTCTTGAGCTGGAGATATGTGAACTGTAGTTTCATCATCATCATCATCAGCCTGACTATGCCCACTGGGTGCAGTCTCTCCAATTAACCCTGTCCTTTGCCAGTTGCACAACCTACGGCCGAGCTATGTCATGTTGGCAAAGTTGAAAGGCTTTAAATTTCGATACAGTGACAGCTGTAGGTGCCGTAGCTTTTGTTTAGTGCAATGTTCACATCTGCTGGAAACTGTCACATCATCATCAGCCTGACTACGCCCACTGCAGGGCAAAGGCCTCTCCCATGTCTCCCCAATCAACCCTGTCCTTTGCCAGTTGTGGCCATCCTATCCCCGCAGACTTCTTAATCTCATCCGCCCACCTAACTTTCTGCCGCCCCCTGCTACGCGTGCCTTCTCTTGGAACCCACTCCGTTACCCTTGAGGACCAGCGGTTGTCTTGCCTTTGCATTACATGTCCTGCCCAAGCCCATTTCTTCCTCTTGTTTTCAGTTAGGATGTCACTTGTAAGAGATCGAAAGCGAGCGGAATGGGTGAGGGAAGTGGAGTTTATCCCACAATAACTGAGCAACCTCCCATCTGCACCAGGAGATTATTCTTGCTATATAGCGGCACTGAGGCCTAGCACAGCACCTTGGTAGACGGCATCTTTAACTGTATACAGAAGGGAGCAGTTCTTTATGTGAGTGACTGTTGTCTGCAGCTTTAAGAAAGAATCCCGAACTCCTGATTTGGTCCCGTCGACAGTGTTGTATGCAAGGGTGCCCGAGGGTGGTGGTGCCTTTGTCTGTCCCTTTCCAGGGGCTGTTGGTACGCTGGCTGAAAGTGAACTTCAGCGAAGCCTTCACAGCCTGGGTGCACGTCAAGGCCCTGAGGCTTTTCGTTGAGTCCGTGCTGAGGTGAGTGCCACACCACGCTGTTGCTACCACTGCCTGGTCCTAAGGGGGGTTCAGATAACGGTGCAAAAGAGTGTTTTCACTGAGGGGTCAACGAAGATGATGCCGCCAAGTCTGGGAGCCTTTTATGTGCCCTTGGACAAAGGACTGAAGGAATGATTAGTTCTTTTTTTTCCCAGACGCAATAACCCTCTGGAATGCCTGACCAAATGACATGGCATTGGTTTTTGGGGAAAGGAAATGGTGCAGTATGTGAGACAGATACTGCGTCATTTCCCCAGAAACCAATTTACCAGTTTATTTATTGTGCAGCAGCTGCAAATAATTTTGTGCCAGACTAGCCAGTCATTTCCAGAACACATAGACATTGTGATGATCTCAGTCTTAAACTACTCATTGATTTTGAATTGACTACCACACGCTCATTTTATTGTTTCATTGCTCTGTCGTTTATATTTGTTGTTTTATTATGCGTGGATTTACGCCACTTGTAGCCGCCTCATGTGATTCCATCGGACCTTTAAGGACGAACAAATGGTATGGAATAGAGTAAAATCACTAACAGTTGTGCAGATTTAGTGCTGCCATTTCCTTGTGGCCTGTACAGGAATGCAGGAGAGAGGGCTGAAAAACACAACCAAAACCTTTTGAGTAGACAATTTCTTTTATGCAGCGGAGTGCAGGCGTCAGTGAGCACCAACGTGGCTTTCATGAGAACAAAATAAAGAACCGCATGTATTCAAGTCCAGGTACAGATATATCCTTGCCTTCAGACTTTGAACACGCAGGCATTGCAGTGCAAAAGCAGGCATGTTGGTATTAGTCTATAGAACTACGTACTCTGTAGCTCTCTGCAGGGATGCCCGATTGTCTTTTTCCTATGTAGCCTTTTAGACTGGTCTACAGTGCAGTCAAGACAGAAGTAGGTTTTGTTTTATGGCGGTGCTTACATCGCTGTTTCCGCTTTTCCCGTGACGGAGCTTTTTCCCTTTGCTCATCTGATTTCATTCTGACGTATGATGGTGGATGGCCGTGTCAAGATGGAGGGGGATACGGGTTTCTCACAGATATGACATGCATGTGTCGTCTACATTGGCAGATGTTGTATAGATCTGTTTTGTCTGAGGTAGTCAGTAGTGTGCAGGCTTAGACTGGCACTTCATGCTTACCTCGTGTCGCCACAGCCAGCTTCTAGTGTTAACTGATTCGGCCTAAGCATGTCGTTTGCTTCATAGCTAGGTAGATTCTTGATGCCAGGTTCAAGAAGGCAGCTTTAGGAAGAAAACGTGTCACGAGTTTATTGCAAAGCTAGGACACCCTCAACAATATAGGCAGTTTGGCCGTCAGTAGTGTCCGCCTTTTTGTTACGCAAAGCTTTGTTTGCATGTAAAACTGCTCAGTAGGAAGTATCATTGCCTTTCGGTGGATCTGTGGGTTATGACTGAAGCGCATTTTGGCAAAAGTTTGCCGACTCTGGCAGCAGTTCTGGGTGCGCACAGTGCCCACACCCCAGTGTCTTGTGGTGGCAGGTACGGCCTGCCGGTGAACTTCCAGGGCATGCTGCTGCAGCCGCAGAAGAAGACGGCCAAGCGGCTGCGGGAGGTGCTGAACCAGCTGTACAGCCACCTGGACACCAGCATCGCCCAGGGACCCGTGGACGTGAGTGGGCATGTCGGGCTGAGTAACGTCAAAAGTGCACCGCATCTGCAGCGTGGTGCAGGGTTCACTCCTTTTTAGGTGTAGACAGGGCGTGACTAAGTTCTGTGGCGTGTGTTGTGGGATTTTTAAAATTGGGTAAGGGATGTGTGTGTCTACTCTCCGCTCATCTGCGGCCGACAGGCAAGCCATGCTCTTGGGAACAAAGGAATATGATGATGTGCTGGCACCATCAGCATGTACTGCTACTGAAACAATAGTGCCAGCCTGCAGCAGATTGAGGAGATGTTCCTTGGACAGGCTGCGCATTCAACCCGCCCACTTAAGTTATGGACGAATGTTCGCATGGGCTAGGGCTGGGTGACACTGATGCTCCGAGGCTGGACAGAGCGAGCTCGTGAGATCCGTTCCTGCGAGGCTACATTTCGCTGGTGGAGAGCAAAGCTGTGTACAGTCATCCACATGCTGGGCATCATTATTTTTTTGTTTTTATTTTATCCACACTACTTAATGTTGGTGCAGTTCCATCGCCACTGCATCCCGGGCGTGAACGATTGAAGGTGCAAAAAATGACAGTGGCTTAACTCCGTTACACTGATGATCGAGCGATAGCTTTTTTCTTGCTTTGCTATGATTTTGCCATTTCTTATATTTTGCCTTGACTTGTTGTTTGCAGCTGCTATATGTACTCGGGTTAAGTACACCGTTGCAAGTTTTAACTATTTTGCCCGGGTAAAATTTGGAGGTCACCATCGTATTGCCCATAGTCAAATTAGCCTGGATATCAATTTTGGTCCAAATCGACGAGGGTCAAATTGGAGACACCATCGCATTGGTCATAGTAGAAGTGTGCTTCGGCATCTTGCTTAAAGGTGCACTGAAGAGGATTCTGAACATGTCTTTTTGCCGCGGGAACTCGATCCAAATGTTCCTAGCATTCTTAGAAACAGTGACTTATTCCCCTGTGTGGCCGATTTCCCCAATTAAAACGAATTAACGTCCGGCTCCCGCCTTTCTTTTTGAATTCTGCCTCGTACGGTGGGCGGAGTCGACCAACGCGTGGAGCGCCTTTCACCCAGTCCCGTGGAGGCTTTGCTTTCGCTTTATTTTGTTTTTTAGGTTTCCATGAATAAATAGTTTCATTCGCAGATAATATATCCGCAAAATAAGCCCGAAGAAATAAAAATACGCGCGGACTATTTGCTACTACGGACTAGTACGTATTACTCCGCCGATGGCAGAGCGGCAAGCCGCCACGGGACTGGGTGAAAGGCGCTCCACGCGTTGGTCGACTCCGCCCACCGTACGAGGCAGAATTAAAAAAAAAAAAGGCAGGAGCCGGACGTTAATTCGATTTAATTGGGGAAATCGGCCACACAGGGCAGTAAATCGCAGTTTCTAAGAAAGCTCGGAACGTGTAGATCGAGTTCCTGCGGCAAAAAGACAAGTTCAGATTCCTCTTCAGTGCACCTTTAAGGCTTAAGTCCACTAGGTCCGAAGGTCATTTCAATGTCAGATGAACAACCGAACTGAAACTCAAGATTCACAGTTAGTAGAGCTATTGTTCAAAAGTTCAACAGTGCCGCACCGCAGAGATGTGGTTGCGTGAGCAAGCTCCGAGGCATTTGTTTCAGTCATCTGCTTTTTTTCTTGGCACTTGCAGCTTAAGAGACACAATTTATAGGCTCCAGTAGATGAGGGTCATGTAGGATTAAAGCGGCCACCGTGAAAACAGTGCTAAAAGACCGTGCGTGCTGCAGCTTTGCCTACTCCATACATGTGCCCCTCCTCGATGCTGCCACCTCTCGTAGACAGCTGCTCAGGTAGATGGAGAGCCATCGCGGGGCGTTCAGGACGTTGTGCACACACAGGGCAATCACGAGAGCCTTGGAGATTCTAGAGAAGCAAGTTCCGCTTACAAGAAACAAGAAGCAGTGCACAACGGTGTGCAATTTTTTCATGCGCTTTGTTTGGCCGATACATTTCTCTCAGCTGGCACGGCCATTTTTCGCGGTCACGCGAAAAACTTCCAACGTAAATTGCACGAAAGTGGGATTCTGATGTAACTGCTGCTTGTGCAGTTGAGCAAAGACCTAGCAAACCTTCCGATCTGAAGTGGGCTGCATGTTATTTTGGCACTGAATGTATGTGTACAGCCTGAAGCTCATATATGCGCTGTGGTGCTGACACACCCAGTTACCCATTTCGGTTCCTGTCTGGGCTATGCTACGCGACTCATATTTTTCTGCAACCTTTGCCCCCAGATTGTAGCTGTGCAGAGAGTTAGGCTAGTTGGCTCTTGCTACAGCTGTGAGGGAACTCTAAGATTCAAGCTGTGTTAAGTCTTTGCAAGCAGCTGAAAGCTGAATGAGAAAGGAATTTGTCACACGAGAAACACATCCAGACAAATATATTCTGCATGGTTTAAGGAATGAGCAGCTTATTATTTGCAGTGAAACAGTGACAATTTATTTGTCCGTGAAATCTGCAGCAATGGCCACAGCCAATGAGCTTCAATATGTACTATCGGGGACAAAACTCGTATTCTCCATGCGGCGGGAGCCGGAGCAACGGAAAATTGCATTGCAGCACCACCTACAGGCGGCATCTGGAATCGAGACAGCCAATGCGTGACCTTTATTATCAGCAGGCATGTCTCGATCCCAGCTGCCGCCTGTAGATGGCGTTACAACACAGTTTTTCGTTGCTCCGGCTCCCGCCGTGTGGAGTGTACCACTTTTATCCCTGATAGTACATACTGAAGCTCTCATGAGAAGTAGCACAGAAACATAAGATATACCAGAGTTTACCAGACAGTTGTGTTGATCGTGGGACAAAAGGCCACTGGTGAGGTACAGTAATCTTTCTTAAATGTGATGAGTTCTCACCGAGAACATCTTCGAATTGAAGCGAGTGCAGTAGTAGGCAGATTAGGGGAGGGATAGGCAAACACCCAAACAGTGTTCGGTGTGATCGTCCGTGCGCAGGACATTCCCGGTCTGAACCTGGGCCAGCAGGAGTACTACCCATACGTCTACTTCAAGATCAGCATCGACATGGCCGACACGCACGTGCGGATCTGAGGGGGGGGGGCCACGCCTGCTGCTGTTGCTTCCGTGCAAGCCTCCTGCGGGGCCGTACATTCCAGATATTTTATTGTCTCTAGCAGTGTACAGATTAGCGTTGTCGTCGTCACTTCTTTGGTGTCACGCAATAACCAAAAAAATATATAAATGTATAAACAATAAACGAGGGGGCAAGCCTCCTCCGCAAGAAAAGCAGCCGGTGCCTCACTTCATGACGGACTTGGTGACCTGGTCCTGCAAATGGCAAAGCAGAAACGCTGTCAACAACAGAGTGGCTCGTTCACAACACACACGGAGAGCACTGGAAAGAATGCACTTCTGAGCCAAACTGCGGAAGACTTGCACGCCAGATATCATCTTACTGATCAATGCGAGAATCATACCCTGATCATTTAGCACTACAAGCAAGCTTATGCAATGGACCAACCTTTGTAAGATCTTTTTCACACCCTTTTGAACCTGCCATGAACAGCCACTACTGGCTACTTGCACAAAGACATGACGCAGTAGAAGCACATCAGAATTCTTTCCTTATCGTGCTGTAGGACATTGGTTGTATATGTCTGACGTTTTAAACCTGCCGCCAAATATTCAAGTCTGCACTCCTGAACAAGCTGCGCCATCTAGTTAGCTTCTATAACACCAACTTTTAAGTCTCTGTTTTGTTTTTTTGTCTTCTAACCCAAGGAGGTGCTGTAAAAAATGAAACTTTGACCGGACGTAGTCCGCTGGTTGGTGATCATGGCATCTGTTTCACTGAGCACTTTAGTTGGTTCTGATGCAGTCCCTTTTTTTTGTTTGTTCTTAAAGCAGCAGTGGTGAGTTAGACAACAATGTGGAACGATCTGATTTCATTTCTGATAGCGAGACCTGGTCTCAGAGGCCCAGGACATTATCGTGTGTTCACATGCGTTTCGTTTTACCGTTCACATTGTATTGTATGTAGTGCAGTTGATTTGTAATTTATGAGATTGGTTTTATTTGGTGCTTTAGAATCTTTGCAACATACTGCCAAGATATTTTAAAAATGCGCCAGCAGAATTTTGATCATGATGATGTCATGGATGGCCACACCCCCTTTCCACCCATAGAACTCATTTGCTACCAATTAAAAAAAAAAAGGAACCGCACACACTGCTATAAAAAAATAACAGAACTCAGAACAAGTGTACTGTGCAGCACATTCCCAATCTCCACAGCATGTCCTCATGTGGTTGCCAACTTTCCCTAGTGGCACAGCAGTTGTATTTCCAAACTTAGAAAGGCCACGAAAAGTGAGGTGTGTTACGTGCTGAAAATGACAAGAATGGTAGCTAAGAACATGTGCAACGGTTGGTATATTTCAGTTTTTTTATAATCAACTTCTGGCCCAGTGCAGCGGCTTATTTTTGTTTTGCTTGTATTTTTTTTGTGTTACCAGCATATTTACCAACAATTTTTCGAAAATTTTTGCACACACAAATGGCGCTTTTTTTTCATTCAGAAGTATAGCTGATAAGCTACAGATTGCTGCCTTACAATGAGCAGCGAATTTGGCACTTCTTGAGGAAATAATGTTCAATTTAAAACACTCAAAATCGGTCATTTTTTTTGTGGTCAGGAAAGAATTGATGAACCTGATGTTAATGGACTGGAGTGTCAGGTTGCCTAAACTAAGTTTGAATTAATGAGATTGTGCTGCACATACACTTAAAGCGCCCCGCCGCGGTGGCTCAGTGGTTATGGCGCTCGGCTGCTGGCCCGAAAGACTCTGGTTTCGATCCCGGCCGCAGCGGTCGCATTTCGATGGAGGCTAGAGGACTGTGTACTGTGTGACGTCAGTGCACGTTAAGGAACCACCGGTGGTCGAAATTTCCAGAGCCCTTCACTACAGCGTCCCTCATAGCCCAAGTTGCTTTGGGACGTTGACACTCTCATAAACCCATAAACTTACACGAGCGTGCCCTGCTTGGTTCATGTGACCGAGGTGGTCTTGGCCCATTTGCCATCCCTGTGTGCATAGTTTCATCAGGTGTCCCTATGACTGTCACTTTTATGTCCCATATTCTCTAGAGCCCTTGCTGACATGTTCTCGGATATAAATTTTTTCTCCATTTTTTTCCCCCTTTTTTGAAGTGTTCCTCAACGCTGAATATTTCATGGCAAAGCCGGAAGCCGTAAGTCCAGGGCCTCAATCAAAACAGGATTCCTTATTCTAAAGCTGCAGTGAATACCGAGCATTCAGCCTGCGAAGTTTTGACTTGTGGTCACTGCTTTCACGAACCTCCAATGGTTCAACTATCAGTGGAGAGTTGTTACCAATGTTGGCCACCACAGCGTTTGTTCATCATCATCATCAGCCTGACTACGCGCACTGCAGGGCAAAGGCCTCTCCCGTTTCTCTCCAATCAACCCTGCCCTTCGCCAGTTAATGATGATGTCCTCAGGTTTAATGGCACACACCCACGGCGGGGGATTGGCCAGGGTGCATAGCGGATACAAATGCACTCATGTACAGGGAATGGAGTATTTTGATAATTTTGGGACGCAAAGCTAGAATTTGTACAAAACAAAAAATACGGAGAAGGAAAAGTAGTGAATTCACGTTCTAGCCGAGGAATCTACCAGATGAAATTATATAATTGTGAATATAATCGCACACTGGTTTCAGGGCATATCCCTTGGCGCTTGCGCCGAAGGATAAGAGAATCGGAATAGACAGAGGAAGCCCAAGCCGAGCGAGGGGGATCTCCAAGTAAATTCTACGGAGAGCAGCGAGCCGCCGGCAGGAGAGGAAAAAGTGTTCTATAGACTCAATTTCGCCACAAGACTCACAAAGGTTGGATGTCGAAAACCCCGCTCGGCATAAATAAAGATTTAGCCGCGCTATTTGCGGCCACAGCATCCCCTCAAACTTAATCTCGTCCGCCCACCTAACTTTCTGCCGCCCCCTGCTACGCTTGCCTTCTCTGGGAATCCACTCTGTTGCCCTTTGGTAGCGTCTGTTGCCACAGGCCTAATGCATGCCCCAGCCAACCATTCTGGCAGCATTACCGCGCATGCACACGCATGGCACTAGTGGGCATGCGTGTCCTTACCTGGGCCTCCTTCAGGTGGGAGCTCCAGTCGACGGTGGCGATCTTGGGCAGTACGGCACGGAGAATGCGCTCAGCTATGCTGCTGTTGTGGCGCATGGTCTCCATCACCTGCTCCACGTCCACCTGCGGTCGAGAGTGCGATATCATCATCATCATCAGCCTGACTACGCCCACTGCAGGGCAAAGGCTTCTCCCATGTCTCTCCAACTGACCCTGTCCTTTGTAAATTGTGGCCACCGTTCTAAAGAAACACTCAAGAATATGAGAAGAGATTCACTGTAGTGCTACAACCAAAACCGCATCTTGGCCGTCGGTCAACGATTACTGCATTACAGAACAATGTGCATTCTGATTCATTAAGATCTTGTGTTCAAAATGATGAAAGGCATGCATGATGAAGTCTACGGAGCAAACGTGAGGGTGGTGTTTTGCAGATCACTGAGAGTCTTAAGTCATCTCTTTGTGCATAGCGTCACTGATCTGTGAAAGCATCTCATTTCATTTCTCATTCCATATTGTATTCTGAGAAAAAATAACATTTTCATGAGCGAGAGAGAGAGAGACAATTATTTCTGCAATCAAATTCGAGGAGGTTTTTAACTCCAAGGCTAAGAGTCGGCCAGAATCCTTTGGGACCTGGTGGCTGCCTGGGCTCTGAAAAAAAAAGTTAACTGAATGATTGGCTCGGTGATGAATTCCTAAAACAAAAATTGCTTTTGAGGTTGTCGGGAACGCTACGGTAAAGAGGTACCGATTAGTTTTTACAGGTGGGGTGCTTTGCTGTGCTTTGAAACTTCAGCACACAGGTTGCCATTCAATCTAATCGCTGCTGCTGAAATGCACTTGCCATTTCCTGTAGTTGAACCTCATCGCTCTCATCACTGATGTCATCGCTGTCTGCCGTCGGCTACTGTCCCCCCACCTTCACCCAGTGCTCAAGAAGCCTCGAGGGCATCACAGCTTGAATCGGTGGTTGCGCTGCTATGTTTAGTGCTAGCACAAAAAACGTGGCATGCTCTACCAAGAACCTTGTCAGATGCTCAAAAACCTCTTTTGAGTTTCCTTTCAACATGAGGACAGCATGTAGTGAAAATAGAAGCCATAAGAGACTTGCACGTCCTGTTCCCGACACCCACTATTCTGTCAGTCCAAAGGTCACACGTTCTGGTTACTGAATTGTTTGAACTTGCCAGTGCTTTGTGACATGGACAGGACTCATAACCAAACAAAAGAGCTAACAGCCTCTTGCACATGCACACATAAAAAGGCATAAACGCAGAAGACAGAAGGTCATGTCGCAACTAAAAGCAGCTAAGGTGTATAATAGACAGACATGCAAGAAAATTACAACGAAGAAATTAGAAAAGCCAAGCAGAAATAAAGATAACAACCAGTGTAGCATGGTAAAAGCACTACTCTGCACTGCACTGCACTAAGCACTGTGATTAGCCAAATGCAAGTTACTTTTCAAAAACCATGTCCCAGGAACCAACACGAAATAAACTAGTGGAAGAATAGTCCATGCAATTTCATCACCAATCATTGAAGTATAAGAGATTTACTCTGTCTGTTCTATGCCTCCCACAGTGGCTATTTCTGCTATTTAATGGAATGAAGGCTGATATCCTAAAAAAAGAAAGGGCTTTGACTCTTTGTTTATTTATTTATTTATTACCTCAAAGGCCCCGTTGTGGGGCATTACATGAGGGATGGGCGGATTACATGCAGATTATATAAAGATTACAGAGTTTGACAGTTTCCTCAAAGCAGCCGTGAGTAAATGGCCTCTGTTTCGAAAGACTTGTCTTTTGTATGGGTAAAAAAAGAGCGTAAAAAGACAAACTGACAAAGAAAGAACACAAAGACGAGCACTACCTACATGTCCACATGTCCTAATGACGTTTTAGTCATACTGTGACCTTCTAACCACCAGTTTTCCAATGTTTTAGCACTTGCCCTCGTGTTCTTTTTCATCCGTTTGTCTTTTTGTGTGCTTTTCCAACCATGCATTACCGTATTTATTCGAATCTAGGCCGATAGTTTTTTCAAAAAAACGAGATGTAGAACTCTTATGTCGGCTTAGATTCGAGGATTTTGTTTCGAGGTTTCGTATTCGTAAAATACGAATAAATGTAGCACGCAGGTGGCGCCCCCACAAAACGCCAACGAAAGACAGCACTGTAGCCGTTGCTATCCGTAGCCGTTGCTATCCGTAGCCGATACTGATCAAAGCACACATGAGCACTGGCTGCCATTTTGGCCTTGTTCTGTTCTCGTGCGGTGGCGTGAGCACATTTGCAGCAGTGAAGTTTTCGTGCGTGGTTTTTATCACCAACACCATGGCACCAAACAGGCGGTGCCATTATAGTGCCGCCTTGAAGCGGAAAGTTATACTCACTGCAGAGCAGTCGTCAAATCTTCAAGCCGGGCGGGACTTTGGCGGCTGATCCCGGGCTGGCGTTGCATATGTCTCCTCGCCCAAACGCCAGCCTGGGATCAGCCTGAGCGGGTTCCTGGCAATAAATGTCGTTTGCGTGCTGTACCTCTTGTTCGCAGTTGTTTTTTCGGCCGGCCTACAATCGAGGTAAGTTTTTTTTTTTTTTTCTGTGGCCTTCAACTTTCGGGTCTCGGCTTAGAATCGTGGCCGGCCTAGATTCGAGTAAATACGGTACTATAACCAACTTGCCCAACTTTCTGCCCTTCTGTGTCCTGTGTGTTCAGTACCGTTGTGTTAAATGCAAGCGATGACTAGCAAAAAGAACTAAATCATTTCTGCGGCACTGGAATACTCACCCTTGAAAGGCCTACACACATACACACGACACTCCCACAGGAGAAGACCCCAAGTGTGTCTCCCGAAAAAATATATTCTTTCATGTAGATAGGTACTATCGGGAACAGAAGTGGTATACTCCACGCGGCGGGAGCCGGAGCAACGGAAAACTGTGTTGCAACGCCATCTACAGGTGGCACCTGGGATCGAGGCAGCCAATGCGTGACCTTTATTATCAGCAGGCATGTCTCAATTCCAGATGCTGCCTGTAGATGGCGTTGGCTGTCTCGATCCCAGATGCCGCCTGTAGATGGTGTTGCAATGCAGTTTTCCATTGCTCCGGCTCCCACTGTGTGGAGTATACCACATTTGTCCTCTATAGCACCTCCCAGAGCACTTTTAACAGTTGGTCAACGTCTGTATTGCCAGTGCTCTAGTCAGTACCGGAATCGAACTGGATGCACGCCCTGTTTTCAGCACACAGCCAGATGTTTCAGTGCTGGCCAGAAGAACAGAAAACCGAGCAGGACTGCACTCACATGCTGAACGTCCAGCCGCCAGCAGTCGTAGTCGGTCACCAAGGCAATGGCAGCGTACAGCAGGCCAGCCTCCTTGGCAAGGATCACCTGCATAACACATGCTGGGTTAGCCTTTGTCACGGTGCTTAGATTCATGTACAAACTTTTTTACAAATTTTTTTTACAAAAAAAAAAAGGGACGGAGGGAGGGAGAGCGGTACTTAGAATTGCAAAAAAAAATAAAAAATACGGTAAACGTAAGAGTACTGGGATTAGGTAACACTGAACAGACTTCTTTCAAGGTTTTTGTCAGCAAGGCTTTTGCAAGAACCATACTGACGGGGCACCTAAACATTTCATGCTTACGAAATATACAGCACACATTAAATAGTGGCTATGCATTTTTTTTTTTGCGATTTTTGGCACAATCCCTTACGTGAGCGCAGCATTTTTCGGCCCAGTTTTCAAAGCACATGGGTAAGAACACTTCAGACACGCCGCATAATTGTGTGATATCTGAGGTTTGGTTCTACATGTGCTACTAGAAGTGTGATAGAACTTTTCACTAGAGTTGCTTTTGCCACTAGTAAGAGCAACTATCCTCAGTGCCATTCGTGGCTTTCTGTACTTTGTAACTCTAAATCCTTGAACAGTAAAAAATGCCTCTAGGATTATGCTTTCCCATCCCTGTGTTTGGCCAGTGCGGCTGTTTGTGCTTTTGCCATCTGTGCAAAACGACGACACTGCTCATACCACAATTTAGCCACTAACAGCTTCGCTGTAATATCCACGGACAAAGTACGCCAGCCATCGAAAATCCATGAGCAAATCACTTAGTCATGGCTGCTAGCTGCTCGTCACTGTACGCTCTGCACACAAGCATTTCTTTTTCTGAATTCTGGCCTGCCGAGTTTGGGGAAGCACATAAGTACAGCCCGTGACTGAGGGCACGCAGTAAAATAGGAGTAAATGAGAACCCGGAAAAAGCCTACACCTTGTTCCAGTGACAGACGTCACAAGGTCGTTGACACTGAGCACAGCGCACTGAAGTGACAGCTTTAGAGTCCTAGCACATACAAGACACACATGGAAATGTTAACGTATTTCAAGGATGCTTTCCTTCAGCATACACTCATGGCCTTTGCAATGCCACAAAGCCTGTCTCCCGACGCCCCGCGAACACTTAATGTTCACACACCCACTTAGGTGACTCGCATGGCGGTGACTCCTTTCCCAGAGCTGAGGTAGTGACCAAAAAGCTTGCTCCGTACAATCATCACCGAAGAAAGTGATGCGTCAGCACCAAAATGTTGGTTCTCTCGTCACGAGACCTTATTTGGAGTATTGTGTTCTTTTCTTTCCGATTTGCCTCCCGACCAGGCAGATCTCTGCTGACATTTTCACACTCCGAACAATGCCGAGTTAACGAGAACACGCACAGGGTGACAGAGATAGCCCAGAAAAAGCAGGACAGCCAAGTGCAAACACTGGTGGGGTGGATACCTCAGGCACCGTGGTCATGTTGATGACATGGCTGTGCCAGGAGCGGAAGATCAGGCTCTCAGCACGGGTCGAAAAGCGCGGGCCCTCGATGGTCACCACTGTGCCCGTCTCGTGGTGCGGAATTTTCAGCTGCCGCACAGCCTCGATCAAAACCTGTGACAGGAGATGCAAACAAAGGTAACCTGATGACACCCACTTTTCCAACCTTTAAAAATATATATATATATACATTCCAGACTATTCGCCATCCTGCTAAGTGAACTGGCAGCACTTAAAGGCTGAGTTGTTGAACAATTACCATTCTTTCTAGGGAGCATAAAGTCTGGCAGTTTTGCAATCACCCCATTGACACAGCAAACGATGAGATTAGTCTCATGCGAACTAGCTCTCCCAAAAACGCACTCACCTTGTAATACGACAGCTACTCCAACTGCGGGAACGCATTTCATGCAAGATTCGATGGGTAGATGACCCAAAGGAAAAAAGAAACTCTTAAGCAAATCTCGGTGGATCATTTGGATGCATTAGCATTTTCTCGTGCAGCTGATTCTGTTGCAGCTAAGCCATATACTATATGCAGAATTGGTCATTTTCTACTTTAGTATATTCTTAGATCACTGGCAGTCCTCACACCACTTCTGGTGCAGTAGTGAAGAGGTTAAGCAATGCACCACTGCCCCCTGCAGGTGGATGTTTCAAACGCAGCCACCGTGAGAGACTGGTTCCTCCTCCTGAGCAACCTCTCGCGACCAATCATTAATTTAACTGCCACATGCCACGATGCGCATTTTTCTCACAACCTGGTGGCCAGGTTCGCACAAGGTTAACACCACCTACGCATGACAGCAGTTGTCACTTTCACTTGCACAGACCATTCTAATGCTCATCATTATCATCATCAGCCTGACTACGCCCGCTGCAGGGCAAAGGCCTCACCCATGTCTCTCCAATCTACCCTGTCCTTCGCCAGTTGCGGCCACCGTATCCCTGCAAACTTCTTAATCTCATCCACCCACCTAACTTTCTGCCGCACCTGCTACGCTTGCCTTCTCTTGGAATCCACTCCGTTACCCTTAAGGACCAGCGGTTATCTTGCCTTCGCATTACATGCCCTGCCCAAGCCCATTTCTTCCTCTTGATTTCGACTAGGATGTCATTAACCCCCCTTGTTCCCTCACCCACTCCGCCCACTTCTGATCTCTTAACATTACACCTATCATTGTTCTTTCCATAGCTCGCTGCGTTGTCCTTAACTTAAGCCGCACCCTCTTTGTTAGCCTCCACATTTCTGCCCCATAGGTGAGTACCAGTAAGGTACAGCGGTTGTAGACTTTTCTCTTGAGGGATATTGGCAAACTGCCATTCATGATAAGAGAACCTGCCATATGTGCTCCACCCCATTCTTATCCTTCTAGTTATTTCCCTCTCATGATCCGGATCAGCTGTCACTACGTGCCCTAAATAGACATATTCCCCTACTACTTCCAGCACCTCACCACCAATTGCGAACTGCTGTTCTCTTGCTAGACTGTTGACTATGACTAATGCTAAAGCATTAATAAAAATCAAACTGCCCTGCCCACACCTCCTATGGCACAATGGGCTATTTCATGCAACAGTGGGTAATCTCCTGCTATAAGTCATTAGAGGTGCATATTTTAGCCAGCCGTCGCCTATTTCCAGCCCACTCCGAAGCAATGCTCGCCACCTACTAGCATACACAGCTACTGTACACACCATGGAGATGGGCTCTGCTTAGACTTTCTGTCTGGCGACTGTCACGAGAAGAAGCTTCCTGTTTCTTGAAAATTTAAAAACACAACAGTTGCTGGAGAGAAAGTTTGATGCTGCCTGTCCCTCTTTTCGCATACTGCAGTTCGGAAAAGGTGGTCAGTAATGATAGAGGAGTTAGAGGTAATCGTTATTTATTCTGCCATGAGTAAGTTGACTTTAAGAGTAGTATGCTTAACCATTAGAGGTTGAGGCTGAGGGTTGAGACTGGTGAACAAGGAGCCAACAAATGCTCCACGAGTTGTAAACAAGCCTGCTTCCTATTTAACAAAAAATTACCGACGATTACGTTACTTCCTAATGCGAAATTTGAGCGCAGCAAATAAGCTGTTTCACCTTTTCGATAGATTGAGGCAAAGAAATCGAGCAACACATGTATGCGCTATCACAGAATTTTTTTTTTAGCAGACGGAGGACTTCCATCGGTCGTCTCGCTCATGGCTCAGAAAGAACTGGCAGATAATTTCGCAGTGGCGAACGGCAGCGGCAATTTCGGCTCGGGCGGTGCACATATACAGATCCGCCGCCACCGATCTGGCTCTCTGATTGCCACCGCACAGGGCGAACGGCAGCGGCAATTTCGGCTCGGGCGGTGCACATATACAGATCCGCCGCCACCGATCTGGCTCTCTGATTGCCACCGCACAGGGGTTGCATTGGAGGAGGAGCGAAAAAAGGAATTAAGTTCGAGCCGGCGCTTTGACAACCGGAGACTCGCAGGAAGAGGCGGGAGGGGGGCGGCGTGTACACCCAGCGGCAAACGATGGGGGCAGAAGCGCGCGCAGCAAGCGGACAACACGATAAAGGGAGGAGGGAAGAGATAGCAGCGACTGACTGATGCCGCTGACGCCGATAGTGAGTCAACCCCAGCTGCGGATGAAAGGGGGGCGGAGCTGGTTACGAGGCCGACGACGACGACAACGCCGACGACGACGCGAAACCCAGGAACGGACGCCAAAGAGCTGCGCTCTAAAACTGAAGCACTGCTTGGTGCCTTTCTGTCATCCACTTCTCATCACACAGAGTATTTCTGGATGTACTGCAGCTCAAACCTACATGAAAAGGCACATCATCATCACCACCATCATCAGCCTGACTACGCCCACTGCAGGGCAAAGGCCTTTCCCACGTCTCTCCAACTAACCCTGTCATTCGCCAGCAGTGGCCACAACTTGCAAAAAGTGTAGTTTGCGGGGAAAAGGCACAACATTCCATCAATATAAAGCATCCCACATGTGAAACTATTAATGAGAGGCATAAATGTGCAGACAGAAAACCCACAAAACAATAAATTAAACAAAGGTAGCACCATTCGAAGCTAAACAAATCACAAAAAGCCTTCTGGACATTGAAAATAAGCTAAGACTAAAACAAACAGGCATGCACACCTTATGTCCGACTCTGACTTGACGTGGAGTTGCAAAACTACTCCAAGTTTACCATAATGTACTGGCACCTCTCAAACAAGCCTCGCCCCCCAAGTCGCAAAAGAGTGTAGCGAGTGATCGCACCTTGCGCAATCCGTGGTGGAAAGGAGTCGCAGCAGGCAGGTGGCAGACGCCCTTGGGAGAGTCCTTGCCACCATCGTAGAAGGTCTGCGCCCGCTTGGTTGTCCTGCACATGGACATGACTTGCACGTGGCACCACACGTCTCAAATGGTGGACCGCAATGGTGCTTTTGCTTTGGCACAATCTTCACTGGATTTAGCCTCAGTTGAAACAAAATGAATTTGCACATGAAAATAACAATTATGTTGTTGATAACCACTGTAATGTTAAACCTGCAGACAATCACATTGCATCATGATTCAAGGGGAACCGTGTTCCGTTTGTTATGCCCATTACTTCACTGTGGACTGTTTTGTTATAAAATGGATGAACCCCAATATAAATCAGAACAAATACCTAGCTTTTAGAATAGCATAAATGTAGCCTCTATGACAACTGCACAGTTTACGGCTTAGGCTTGCTCATTTCCAAATCACTGGGACCTTAAGAAATAGGAGCAGCCAGTTCGAGATATCTTAGTGAATTAAGCAACAGAAAATTTTCTCCAGATCACTGGTATCTCTTATCAGTTGACTAAGAACCACATTGAAATGGAAATTCAATATCTAACCCGAGCTTACCAAGCAGTCAGTCCCACCCTAACAATGACGAGAGAGAGAGATATGCAGCACTATTTTCCCATAATCGCATGACTATAACTAAGCTCATAACTAAGTATTATAATTGACAGTGGGGCAAACAGTAAACAAAACATGCACGAAGTACAGCGGCAAATCCAATGCAGAGCTGAGTAGTGTACTAAGCTGAATTATGCGACCATTTACAAATACAAACGTTTCATTGTTCACAATAAAAGTTTTCAATGCAATGAAAGCACTTTCAGCGTTTAATTGCTACCAAAGATAAGGATCAAGAATTCAAACCTTTCCTTTCGCTTCCAAAGCCCCACAGCATCCAATAAGACTTGAACAAGTCATTCATTTTGACTTTTTATTTTCACCTTTCCCTGAATAGGTGACAGTGGTAGCTGTTCCCAACCTCTAGCAGAAGTGCATTCACTTGCAGTTCTCCCTAGGTCACATGCGCACACAAAAAGCATTTTGCAGAGTGTGTCCTCGGTTAGCAAGAGAATGCGGGAGTTTTCAGTTTCAACAACCTAAGCCAGTGGTAACGATGTTTACCTTGGACAAAGTTTATCATAGAGATAGTGCTATTAAAAACAAAAAACACACATAATCATCACCACCGCCCTAACTACATCCACTACAGGACAAAGGCCTCTCTCATGTCTCTCCAGTTAACCTTGTCCTGTGCCAGCTGCGGCCATTTCATCCCTGAAGCTTCTTAATCTCATTTGCTCACGTGATCCTCTGACGTCCCCTGCTACGACTGCCTTCTCTTGGTATCCACTCTGTTACCCTTAATGACCATTAGTTATCTAGAATTTGGATTAAATTCCCTTGCTCATTTCTTCTTCGCGATTTCGACTAGGACGTCATAACCTCCCATTTGTTCCGCAGCTCAATCAGCTCTTCTCCAGCATCTTAACATAACCCCAACCGTTTTCCTTTCCAGCAAGGCTTATCTGCATCTAACGCAGTCATTCACACTCAACGGCAGTGCAGGCCAAGCACACATAGAGCCAGTACCTGTCGATAAACTGGTCCAGGATGACAACGTGCCCTGGGCTGATGTCCTCGCGCAGGGAACCACAGGCGGTGGTGGCGATGACGTGCGTGCAGCCCAGCTCTCGCAGCGCCCAGATGTTGGCCCGGTAGTTGACATTGGTCGGCATCACCGAGTGCTTGCGGCCATGTCTGCCAAGAGAGGAGGAAGAGGCAGGAACACAGGGGTTGCTCTGAGGAGAGTGGAAGATACTGGCAGCGTGGCTCCAAAGCATTTCAGAATCAGAATCAGAATCAGTCTTTATTTCTTGATACATTTTTAGAGTACAGCATATTATGCAGAAGGAGGTCCCGAAGTCAGAGACTGTAATGGGACCTCCTTGTACTTACTTGTACTTTTTTTTCCTGGCATTGTTGACTCGATAAAGAACGAGACTGGATACATGAAAGAGCCCTGCGTTAGTCACTGTGGCAAGCTGCTCCATCAGCTGCCCAAAAGGAGACAGCTCTGGTGCACATGCAGGGCTCTGCTGCTAACACCAGAAAAATCTAGCAAACTAGTGATGCTAAATGCAATGTTAGAAAAAACAAAGCACTATAAGGATGCACACAAGTCACAGCCTTATGCAAAACAACAATTCTGAAAAGTTTTCAGTGCAAAATTTATAGTCGTCATAATCAGCCGGACTACGCATTTCTTTATTACTTGATTGATAGCGTGAATATGGTCTATTGTGGAGTACCCTTTACGAGAGCCTGCCTGATCATTTAGTTGATTGCAGTCTAAGGTTGTCCTGAGCCTATTAGCGATTACCTTAGTAAATACCCTGTAGGCAACAGACAATAAGCTGCTTGGTCTAATTCTTCAAGTCCTTTACGTATCCTTTCTTATGAATTAATATAATGTTAGCGCTTTTCCAAGCTCTAGGTGCGCTCAAGGTCACAAGGCATTGCGTATACAGCGTGGCTAGTTTTTCCAGCACAATCTCTCCTCCATCCTTCAACAAATCAGCGGTTATCTGATCCTCACCAGCCGCTTTCCCCTTCTGCATTGTTCCTAAGGCTTTCTTTACTTCCTCCTTTGTTACTGGCGGGATGTCCCATTGCAGTGCCCTGCTGCCTCTCTCAGTAACATTCTGATTGCAGTCGCTACTGTACATATTTGTGCAAAACTCTTCGGCTTCTTTAACTATCTTCACTGCTTTTAGGCTGCCTCCGCTCTTTAGAGCATGCTCGGTTTTCTCCATTTAAACTTCCTGATGTCGGCTACCTTGCGCTTATTTATTAACTTCAACATCTCTACTAGTTATATTCTGTCTATGGTGTTAGACGTCCTCATGATTTGGCATTTCTTAATCAGATTTTTCGTCTCCTGAAATAGCTTGCCGGTACCCTGTCGAACGATCCTACTGCCTACTTCTACTGTGCACTCCATAATTATAGCTATGAGATTATCGTTCATTCTTTCAAGATTAAGAGCGTTTTCCTTAGTTAAAGCCGAATATCTGCTCTACAGCGATATCCCGAATTCCTCTACTTTCCCTCTTAATGCTAACTCTTTAATGGGCTTCCGCTTCACTAATTTCTCCGTTCCCTCTTTAGGTCTAAGCTAATATGAGACCTTACCATTCTGTGGTCGCTGCAACGCACCTTTGCGGTTTTATCAACAGTGATATTCAGTTAATAGTCAAGTCATTGAGGTGTCCCTGTCTTGCTGCAGTTGTATGTATTTGAAAGCTGAGGTGACAGCCGTGCCAAACTCCTGGACATGGAGTTGTAGAGTCACCTATTGCTGATGCCAGGAAGTAGCACATGCATATTCTCCAACACTTGCAGGCATTTCAAGCAAATGGCTCGTGTGGCGGCACTAAAATAGATATTTTTTTTCCGCATGCTCACATCTCATGAACTTTTGCTGCTAACTGCACGTATTGCTAATAAGCTTTCATGCTGTGTCAGTTTGGGGACCATCACAAGAAAACAGACTGTAAAACTGCTCAGATTTCACTAAAGTTAACACAATAACGCTATCAATGCATGAAACCAACCACACCTGGTAAACTGAGTAACTTAACTAGCAAAATTTTGCATCTTGAGTCTGAAACTGGACAATTAAGAGGGAAGCTTCCCAACTTCCTCTACAGTGCCTTCAGGATACTGAATTGGACTTTAAATGGTGCCATTGACAGTTGACTCTGGTGGGTACTTGTGTGCTTGGTTAGGTCACAGAGCTCTGCCACAAAAATTTATCTTTACTTTTTATTTAATGCGTCGCTACTGTGGAGAAATCTCTGACAGAATAAAGGCGAGGCCAGTCTAACCAAACAAGAACTCCCTCTTTCAAAGTCACAGCATACACACAATACGCATACAAAACCGTTTAACATTACTCTCTGTACAGCTGGTAGACTTACCTCTGACAGTACACGATTCCATGTGAAATAACACGCTGGCTTAACCTAACCTTTCCTCACTTTTTCCAAATACCTCTGAAATAAGATACCAAGTGGACGTCTGCAGTCGTTATACTGCTCAGTTCTTGCAGTTCCCTTGAAATACAACACCTCAGACATATCACACAACCATAGACGACAAACCTGGTCATGCCCAGTCAGTGCATGACACAGCCAAAGCCCTCACCTCGCCAGCAGCACACAGTCGACCTCACCAATCCGTCCACTCACAAGCACATCAGAGGGCTGCAAGACAAGGCAATAGTTGGGGAGGTTTTCACTTTCAGTGGCTCATTCAGCCTTTGAGTGACTTCTACCGATAGCACCCGACTTTCGACACACCGTCAAGAAGCTGCTTATGTGCAGAGCCACAACCCTGCACAAAAACAGGGTGGCATGCCTTTTTTTGATAAACTCTAAGCACAATTTTGCACCACTCCGCTAATAACCAGGACATCTGCACACGGTATAACTTCACAATTATGCAACTAATGAGCATGAACATTTCTCGGCCACTTCACACCAGCAAACCGGCTACAGTCGGCCTGGAGCATTAGTTGACGCTTAACACCCTGCACATCCTGAATAAAACTTTCTGCTCCAATAACAACTACAGGCCATCGAAGTAGCCAGCCCACAGGTCCTTTTGATGCCGCTCGCGGAGATACGCTTACTACTCAACCTAGGCTCACTTAAGCCGACTATGCTGCGCAAAGGCAATAATGCAGCCGATCGGGCCTAGACACAGCACCATGAGACTAACAGCTTGTTTTCACCACAAAGCAAAAACGCCTTGACAACCAAAGTTAAAGAAAAAAGCTAACGTATATGCCACTGATCTCGCCTTTCTTCTATGTTCGCGACTCTGCTTTTCCAATTCTTTATACACGTGCGCTAAACGGTCTGTTATATTGGCGGTTGAGTCAACAATCTTCATTGAAAGTAATTTATTCATTGCGATACGCGTGTAAACCGACGCCACTTAAAGATGCGCGGGCGTACACATATGCGATTCGCCTGTTGACAGAAAACGATCGCACTTCGGTAAGCCGCGAGCGCTAACGGCGAAAACGAAATGAAAATCACGCGCTACCGCGCGCTGCAGAGCACAGGTCGTTATCTACGTGTCGTACCTCTCCGAACGGCGTCTTCACGGTGTGCTCCCGGCGATTCTCCAGGATGTCCGGATCGTCGAGGCCGCTTCCCCCGATGATGCCCACCTGCGAGGACGGCTACGATATCGCGCGTGCTCGCCAACGATACCGCGAGCGGCGTGATCGCACTCACTTTGAGGGCTTTCTGCGCTTCTGCCATGGTCAGCCGGACGAGGCAGTCAAGCTGACCGGATCCGATGAGCGGCAGCTGGCCTCGACAAAACTTCCCCTGATGCGCAGTTGGAGCGCCTCTTCTATGCTTGCACTTGCCGCAGTTCCGCTTCGTTAACGATGATCAACCATTGAATGAGGGGAGGGGCGTCGTCGAGTCGCCGTGCCGCCGCCGCCGCAAGAAGTGCGTTAAACTCATGATGATGATAGTGCGCCAGCCACAGGTGTCAGCGACGGCCGTGGCGCCGCGGCCAGACCGTTTGTGCGCATTTTGCGCGTTTATGAAAGTACTTATCAATGCAGTTCAGTTGTCTTCGCATTGCATGAGGGAGCACTGAGGACGAGAGCGTATCATTCGAACTTTTTTTCTTTTTTTAGCTCTCGCAAAGTGAACAAAGGAGGGGAAAGCCTCGGGGTGCTTACCAACCTGGTGATTGAAACAAACATTTTATTTGGCGTAAGGAGCTAGCCCCGTTCGAAATCGGCGCTCAAGGTCTCGGTCGAACAGCCCTACCGTCCTATCAGTGCGCGACCACTCGCAAAAAGTGCGCAGCTGCTTTTGATAACTCGTCTGCAAGCTCCGCCCACATTCAAATGGACCTCTTGTCACTTAAACAATTAGTTAATTATTCACGAGATGAAATTATAAGGTCAAGAATTTTTATGCCTCTAGCCCGTTTGATGCAGTCAAACATTAAAAACTAATTTTGTTCACGGTTATGATTTGATCACCAGCTGCAGTTTTTTTTAGGTTGTAAAACTGGGCACAACTGTACGGCATCCACCATCAGAGTATTGCTAATAGGATTTCAATAAAATGGATAAATTCTTCAACTTGACATAAAAACAAATCTCTGGATGTTTGTCTCAAAAATATAGGCAATTAAAGAACAGCAATGACCAGCTTTCTGTCCACATAATAACCAACTGTTTTTCAGCAGTTTCATGCTTCGGATTATATATGCAGCTGAAATGGAGGTTCTTTCCCCGTTCTGCAGGTACTGTATATAAGAGCTATAATTTCTCGTAACAATATTTGGCAGTGCTTTTAACCCTTTGACATGCCATTTTTTGTTTCCAACATTTTGTTGCCTAAATTGTATATTCAGGACATAAGACAATTTATTAGTTTTCCCGCTCTAAATACTAGCAATTAATACTTTGCAAGGACGTGCAAAATTCCGTACAAAGTGTCATAACTGATGAAAATAGTGACAATGAAATGCTGTGACTTATCAAGTAAACACCAGAAGGATTGTAAAAAAAATTTGTATTTCGACGGTCATATCACGCTTCAAATAATGAAAAAAAAAATTATGTTAGGACAGGTGGCAAAATATGTCCACATGAATATGGCAAAAGACATGCTACCCCGCTCACTGTTTTGTGAAATATTTACTGCTGTTGCTATATGGCATAAAAAACCAGCCTATTTGCGAGATGAAGGATGCGAAATTCACCTGAAACAAAGAAATCACTGCTATGTGCATCGAACTCTTGGAAAAAGCTGCGAGTTTGTTTTGTGCCCAATAGTGTACATAGCGTGTCGCTTTTCACGTTTCAGAAATGAAAAGAAAAAAAAATGTAATAACTAGTCTGCTGATGTTCTGCACTTTTACCATGGAGAAGCGATATTTCGGAGCCAGTGCTTAAGGCAAGTCAAAATTTGAGAAATGGTTCCAAACCGCAATGAATGCTTGTTTAGGATTTTATGGCACACAAGCAATTAGGCCTATCGTGCGTAAAACACTTATAGTTGCAAAATTCACTGTTGTGCTGACGTTTGCTTTATATTTCCTTCTTTTAGGAATGTAACAACTCGTGATAAGTCTGCTATTACATTCTCTCGAAACAGTTTGTTGGGTTGTAAAATACTGTGAAATGCCTCTCATTTGGTTGCTCGAGTTCTGTGCACAAAAATCAAAATGAGCTTACTGTGACTTCACCATATAGTTCACGAAGAAGCTATCCTAATTTCATGAGTGTGAAGTTATGCGTAAGGTTGCATAACTTCAATAAATCATTCTTGGTGTTGGCACACAACTTCCATGTGCCGAGGATTGGCTTTACCGTTTGCAGTTTCTTTTTTCAGTTTCCTTTCTACCAGCTTCAAACAGTCTGACAGAAATAAAAAAAAATAAATTTGCTAGCCTGAAAATCAGAACTGTGCATTAAAGGAACCCTGGAAGGATTTCAATGATCATACTCTAGTGCAACAGATCTGTAGAGGTGGTCTTTGTACGCATTCGAGTAAAATTTGAAAGCTCTGCGTCAACCCGATAACTCTCAAATAATTTTTAAATATCGCTGCTCGCAGTACTGTACCTCGCATCTGGTTAGGGCGACACCTCACCGTGCATCCCCTCCTTGGTGGCATCATTGGGCAGTCTGGGCGAGCCCACTGACGTCATCGGCCATGCTCAGGGAAGTTAGGACAGTACGCAGGAGGGAGCGCTGAAGGTTGCAGTCCCGGCCTGTTTTCTTTGTTTTTTTTCTGGCGCATGGGCGTACATGAGTTGAGGAGGGCAAGGAGGAGCACCATTTTTAATCGCCAATATCTCTGGTGCTAACGAAGCTGACTTAAAAATTTTTGCGGTGCGATGATGACAGAATACCGCTTTCTCGTGCATTTTTCCTGTCCCCAGTTTGTACCACTTCATGGTCCCTTTAAAGGCATGAGGGATTTCCTCTTGGAAGAAGTCATCTGCGATTCAACCCACGTCTCGTTCAGCCCAACAAGCTGGTGCCAATCTATGTCCTGCAAGTAGAGCAGCCTTTCCAGTGCGTCGGTAAGTGCTGTCATCTCTCTAGCCTGTCCCTCTCCTTCTTTAGTTATGAAAGTTTCTTTTTCACCACAAAGACACAGGATAAACATGCATGTTCTGAGTACACCAGCTTCACGTTTCTTTGCAAGTCTGCATGGAGGCTTACGTCTCCAACACTACACACAAAAGTGACTAGCCAGCTCTGCATGCAATGCGATTTCAACTCCTGTCGCGTTTTGCTCTTCTTTGAGGTCATGCTGAAATTTCATTCCTAAAACTTGAATATCGTTTAAAAACCTTGCATAACCATATCTCGTGTCCAGACGCATTTTCTCAATACGCAGACAAGCAGAACTGCACAACACGGTATGCATAGAATTCTAGCAAAACTTGAACAGATCCTGTGAGGCATTTTCATCAACATTAATGTCATCATATGTTGATACTGTCATTGTTATCAGCATATTCACACTACACCCCAGATACCATCAAGTTCTTGGTCCTAGGCTTAAATTAATGCTGCAGTATTTACAACCTCTGCAGATACTCCTGGTGCTAAATCTTGCTGTGACTATAGTACTCCATTTCATACATAGCAGGCAACGCTGTCAAAGCTACTGCATCTGTTCACGCAGGCTTAGCTCGCGGCCAAAAAAGTGGTTCGCCAAACAACCATAGTGACCACTCACATATTTCGTTGCAGCACATCTCAAGTACCATGAATGGCAACCTCCTGCACTTAGTTTTACCTCTCAACACATTTTCATCCTACGACTCTTTGAGACTTCTAGAAGTAAAAATGACATTTGGCAGTATGATATGTGGCTCATAGGGCGAATCGCTCTTACTCCATCCGCACCTAAAAAGTAGTCCACACTCGGTGAAAATTACATCCATAGGTGCAAACACCGAGTGCCTCGCAGTTTTGACCATGATTTTCAGTGCTAACACTCTGTTTTATGCCGCTCTTTGTTTTCATCCAAACACTCACTGAGGATTCGAGAAGAACAAATGATATGTGGCGGAGTAATACAGCTTCATGGACGGACTACATTCGCAGCCTCCGCAGCATTGCCTGCTATGTATGAAACGGCAGCTGCGCAAGTAATGACAGAGACAAACGAAGGCAAGTTGTTTTTGTGAGAAGTGGGCTGTATTGTGCATTGGACGCTGGGCACGGAGACAGGTGGCGGCGGAAGTTGTGGCGAGGAGGAGGACGGGAGTGGGTGAGCGGGGATGGAGGTGTGCCTGGAGAGAGACCCTAGAGCAGGCTGCACGAGCTCTTCTCCCGGAAAGGGTTGGACTTTTGTGAGTGGAAGCCCACCAGCAGGTAGTCGTCGCTCTCGTGTTCCTGGATGTATTTCTGCAACAGAGTCAACAGGGGCGGGGAGGCACATGACTGAGATGCTACATCCATTTTACGATGAAGCCACTGTAGAACCACACTCAGTCCAGGTCAATTAAACCCATAAGTCCTGCCTAATCGGTCAAACAGTAATAACGAATAGGAGAGCTCCAGGTGCACATGGTGTGATGTATTACTGAGCTCAGCATGAATGATTGCATGCGAGTACATGATGAAGTACTATCATGATGGAAAGAAACGCGAATAACGCGGCGTCTATGTGCTCCGCTGTTCGAATTGCTTTTGATGGCGCTTTTACCTGGGTGGTAAGAAAAAGTCGTTAGAGTCGTCCTAGAATGCATTACGGACAACTTTAGATCCTTTTTTGCTACCACCGAAGCAAAAGTGTGATTGAAAGAAATGCAAACAGTGGAGCACCTAGGCTCTGCTCTGTTCGCATTTCTTTCCATCGTGATAGTACGTGGCTCAGATGATGGTGCTAATGAGCCCTGTGCTTAATTCGGCAGTGTGGGACCTCACTGCAGCTGTACTTCTGAGCATGCCCTCCATTTTCACCCTCAGCTTTACTTTAAAAGGGACCAAACTCTGTAAAGACATGCATGCCAATGCATGACCTCACTACTGCTATTATAAACTGCACTCCCAGCATGGCTTGTGATATCAGCAGCCAGAAACAGCAAACACCAGTATGGGCACACGAAAGGAAGCCAACTAATGCAAGAATGCAGAATCCTATTCTAGTTGGTAAACGATGACACTGATCAATGGTGTTGTCTGATCACAGTGCATACTCGGGCCCACAACCTCTCTTCATTCACTCGTCGAGTATGCAGCACAGCTAAACCTTCATATACTGAATCTTAGCAGCAAAGTTCCTAAATTGTGATTGCAAAGGAACTAGTACACCTCAATGGGTTCAGCAACGAAAAAAAGCCCTAGTAATGACAATACATCAGATCATAATTGTAAAGAAAACGAAACCAGGGTAACATTGCCTCCCATACGCACAAATCAGGCCAAGGAAGAAGCAGAGTTATGAGATAAGAACTGTAACTCATCATGCAAGTATCCTTGCTGCAGGTGTATACTTGAGTTCTTTCACTAACAATGAAGGCGTGTAAGTCCTGAGCAAAGTAGGACCAGGCAGCAAAGTGACACATCTTCAAAAACACAATTTAGAGTACATTTCTCACAAACAGCAACCGTTTCAATCCCAGAACTGTAAAGTATTGCGTGAAAGTGTTCCCAAAGAGAAGCTGTAGGCTGTGAACTTTGTAAGAAGGCTGGCCGCAATAAAGCTTTCGTGTCGCCACGGTAGCTGAGTGGTTATGATGCTTGGCTGCTAACTCGAAAGACGTTGGCTCGATTGCGGCTGCGGCAGTTGCATTTTGATAGAGGCGATATGCTAGAGGCCCATGTATTGTGTAATGGCAGTGCACGTTAAAGAACCCCAGCTGGTCAAAATTATCTGGAGCCCTCTACTATGATGTCCCTCATAGCTTGAGTTGCTTTGGGACGTTAAAACCGATAAAACATTAAATGGTAAATTAAACATTAGAACATTCAAATCAAATTTTAGTCTAAGACAAACGGTCCTGTCCCATAATCATTATGCTTGGTCTGCTGATGGTTACGGCGGGTCAGAGAAGAGAAACCTGCCATGCAGACAACAGGCTACAAATGAAATACTGGGGTAATCAAGGTACCAAAAATTTTTCTCTTGAACTGCAGCATGCTAGGAATTCACACACTGTGAAAACTTGCGTCTCGACGGAGAAAAGTATCGTAGGCCATATTGCAAGCGAAAGGTGGGGGACAGATCACGGTATGGCCTGTTGAACCCGAGTACTCAATTGAGCAGTGTTTGAAGCAAGTTTCATGACGTGCTCAGACCATGTGAGGGAGGATGTGATGATTTTTAAGATACCTGTATGGCTCAACTCGGGACAGAGGGACTGAATTAAAAGAATGCGAGTAGCTGATGCTGGTGAGCGACACGTGCATGAATTTGCATTCTGATATGATTAGCTTCATAAGCCATACACAGGTCCAGTTTTCAAGTGCATTCAAATCATTCTGGAACAACAGCTGATCACTGACAGATATTGCGGTGGCTGTACAAGCGTCATCCATCTGCAAAAAGATGTCGCATGAAGATAGTTTACGAAGGGTAAGAATAGAAATGGAACAAGCAACGATCCTTGTGGTGGTGTGCCCCCAATGTTCTGCAAGACCAACAATATTGCTCTGGCTCCTTCCAGCTTAGTCCTTGTATCTTTAGAACTTCACGTTGCCATTTACTGTAGCGTCTAAAAAGTCCACCTCAATATTCAGACCAGGTTTTCATATGGTGCCAAATTTTCATATGGTGCCAAAAAGAAAAAAATGCCACAGAGTAATGTCAGGCTAGCTACGAAGTCACCACTTAAGATAGCGACAACAAAGATGCATTCCTGGAACATGTTGGACAGCACATATGCAAGCCTGAAACACTCGAATGCTGTCACCTGTAATTCTTGGTTTTTATGGTTTGACGAGGTTTAACACCCCAAAGCAATTCAGGCTATGAGGGACATTATAGTAGAGTGCTCCGTTTAATTTCGACCACCTGGAAGTTCTTTAACGTGCACTGACATTGCATAATACACGGTCCCCTAGCATTTTGCTTCCATCAAAATGTGAGCAGTCAAACACCATGGCCACTGAGCCACCACGGCCACTGAGCCACCACGGCGGCACGTGTGATTCTGTTCTCTCAAGAGCTCAGTACCTTAACTTTTGGTATCCCTTCTCGGTCTCATCTCATATTTTTGAAACGGTGATTCTGGCTCAAAAGCATTGCAAAATCTAAGCTGGAAGGTGACACACACCCAATACAGTCGTGAATAGTTTGCTTGCTGCTAATTCTGTGTGTTAAAAGAAAAATTTTTTGAGCAAGGCGATCTGAACTCCTCTCTCAGGCATTCGAAAACTTAGCGTTAATCCACTGCACCCTGAGTAATGAAAATGAATGCTTTTAAGCGCGTTCTCAGCTGCTTGCAAAACAATTTCTCCTCCTTGCAGCCGTGGGACTGTGCCTTGGAGAGGACGGAATCATGGTGTTGTGATGCAACATTTTGCAATACCCAGGTACACATTTTCTCAACATCCGACACCGCACCTTGAGGTCTTCAACAGCAGCGGACACCTCCATGCGTTTGAGGCCGGCCTCTCGGCGCAGCTGCTCCACTATCTTTCGCTGCTGCTGCAGGTTGGACATCTGCGGAGGAGACAGAACTCCATTAGCACAAGCACCACACCACCTCTCTCGAACTGCCAGCGTCTCACTGTGTTGACTTCAACATACCCCGCGCACAAGCTACACGACAGCTTGGTCTCACAGATGCAAGGCTGTCACAGGCCAGCCCTCCTCTACCTTATAGTGTTGCTTATCCTCTTTCCTCTGGATAGTCTGCCACCCTGTTGGGTTAGAAAGAAGCTTCCCTAACATCTGCAGGGTGCACGGCACAGTTCTTCATTTGTTTCATTTGTATTACGAGAGGGTAGCTGCACAGACCATGAAATGAGAGAAAAAGTTACAGGTGGCAAATTCTGCAACCGAAGCCCTCATATTTGTAACTCCTCCAAGATCGAGTCAGTAGGGGGCACGAAGCATATTAAAAACCTAAAGAGAAGTGCGATGAATACAGGACACTGATGCCCCCAAAAGTTTTCAAGAACAATCTAAGCCAGCTGAAGGTTAGTGGTTGGCAGATACTAGAAATGTTATCATTTGCAAACTAAATTTCCTAGCTATCTTTTTCAGAGCCGAAATTTTGAAAATTTATAAGCAATAAACTGCGGAAGCACATTAACAAGAAAGATGGCTAACAGCTACAGTCACCAGTAGGCATTGCATGGAAGTGTCACAAGACTTCTAATAACAAACAATTCTGGCGTTTGCTTAGCTTAAAAAAATTATTGATAGAAACTATACTGCTGTAAAGGCAGGATCTCATGATGTGCTCTTTGGTGAATGTACATGTGCATTATTTTGTGGGACCAATTTTCCACTAACTGCGTACCACTCAGGAAAATTAGCTCTGCTTGAAAATTCTGATAATAATACTATTCAAAGAAAGTATCAGCAGGCATGTAAGACATTATGAAGCCATCTGAAAGCACGGGTATGGAGCAGATATCGAGTCGGATATGGCGTACAGTTGCATACAGGATAGCAACGGTAACACGCTATAAATTTAGTAAAATATGCAGTTCGTTTACAATCAGAAAGTTCCAAAGTGTGTGAATGCACAAGTGATCTGTGCTAACAGGGGGCTAATGATCAAAAGAATGCCGACAGAGAAGGAGAGCAACTCTATTGAAGAAAGTTAGAAAGCAGGATCTCTATGCATACAGCGACAATTTCATGCACAATACCAACAGAACTAACTGCTAACTCCAGACATGCATCCACACAGGCTCTGTTACACTATACACTAGGCGTAACATTGAATGGAGACCAGGAAAGTCCAACAGATTGCAAGGAGAGTCAAATGAGCTTAACGGTTAAAAAATAAGCATCAAGAGTGAAATTAAGGACTTTGACAAAGATTTCCATCATCATTGCTGGTTTGATTTTGATTTCTCAATTATTTATTTATTGTTTATTTATTTATTTATTGTACCCTCAGGGCCAAAGGCATTACAGAGGGGAGTGGGTTAATTAGGATAAAGAACAATGAATATAATACAGTGAAAACAGGTAGTATAAAATAAATTTTCTCCAGATTAAAACAAACAACTTTCAAAAAGCGTAAATAACATAAAATCAATGTACATAACACAGCGGAAACAGATATAACACATGATCAACTTCTTTCAGAATAAACAATGTTAGTTAATGCGTCGTGAAAGGTTTTGTTATCTGCAATGGCTGCAATATCGGGGGGAAGGCGGTTCCATTCCACAGATGTGCGAGGAAGATATGACTGAAAAGATGATTTGGTGTGGCATGTTGGGATGCCAACCTTGTGGCGGTGATCGATGCGACGTGAAATGTATTCTGGGGGTGATATGAAATAATCGTGAAGCGTAACGTGATGATATAGCTTGTGAAATAGTGTTAGGCGACCAATTTTACGGCGAGATTGTAATGGAAGATCCAACTCGAGAGAAGCCACTTATCAGACCTGTACCATTTTCCTGGAAGGCAATCAGTAAGAAGGCAGAAACTTTGGGACTGCATATGGACAAATGTTAGGAGGTTCTACATGCAAGATGAGCGGTCAGAAGTAAAGGAAATAACAAAGTGAAATGCAATTATGAACAGGCACAAGGCTCTATCAGGGCATAATGGACACAGAGCTCGAAATAAAGCAGAGGACAGCGGAAGCAATTCAAAATGACATGGACTGGTGAGGAATTGAGTAATGATGGCAGAAAACAAGACTACGTATGAAAACAGCAGAGTCAAATGACAGCTGGAGTTTTCAGGTCGACATATTGGAAACGCAGCTACTGGGGTGAATGCAAGGCTCACAAGTGATTATGCGGGCCTAGGCGAACAAAAGCATTGGGGCAAACTTGACGAAAGTGTAATACTTAAAAATTTATTGGAGGATTGAAACACTTGCTATCACTCTACGATGAGCCAAGTAAAGAAAAAAAAGGAAATGAACTGGTTTTCAAGGCCAGCATTGGCTACCAGCCCAAGAAACGATACAGGCAGAAGCTTCTTCCGAAGACTTATACAATATCTGCTGTTGTAGCATCCATGACAGAGAAACGTTGAAGCACATTCCACTAATGTGCAGGCCATCTAGCTCCAGACAGATGATGCAAGGCACAACAGGGGTTTGAAAACAACAGCGCAGTTAATCAACAGAAAGCGGAAAATAAGTACCAGGAAGTTAAAGGACTGGTGTTGAGAGGTGAGATCAGCCTGCAAATGATATACGACATAACGGAAGAGGAAATGGCAAGAGCTACACCTAGTTACAAGTGACAGCTGTCACTGACCCGACAGAAAAGTGACGCGAACATATAGCTCAGCAGCGATTTCAGCAACTAACAGCAGCACGTGTGGGACGCCTCGATGTAGAACCAACAAGAAACAAAATGCTGTCCTTAACTCGCTCCTTACCAAGAACCTTGAAGCCAGCACGTTCAGACCGTTCTCCCTGCAAATGCACGGCCGGACGACACTTCGCACACAATTATGCGCTGCAACGGACCGCTTTCAGGACTGCAATCCGTCTCTAGGTTGGTCTGTACTCAGCACCAGCTTTTGCAAGCACGGAAGAGCATGCAATCGCACTCCACGCGCGCTAAAGAAAAGCATTGTAATGAGCTACGCCGGACGGAAAGCACGGTCAACCACGCGAGCCGAGACTTGGCACGCAGAAGCCTTCTCGCGGGCAATGTTTAGACGGCAATGTTTAGACGGAAGCCCGAAGCCGCGCGGCGGTTTTGGAACACTGTCATCCGCGGAAGCGTTGATGGACGCCGATGACGCCTGGGCGTGCAAGTGTCAGGCGGCACGCCTGTGATCGCGTTTCGCGAGGCATTGTTCTCCGCAGCTGGAACAACTGGCCATCGCGCGCATATAAGCCGGCCCGACAGCTCGGTCCGCGATACGTGAAGGCACTCGGGCTGCCAGTAGCGGACGGGTTGGGCGCGCCGTCTCCGCGCCGATTCGAAGACGCCTCTCTCCCTGCACTCTGGAGATTATAATAAAACTTGCGACGTTGAGTACACGAATGTATTCAGCCTAACAACACCGGCAAAGGCAGAGAAAAGCAGCGGAGAAACGTACCTTAAAATATCGGAATATTCCGAGGCACTGCCTTGGACTTGTTGCACTTCCTCTTGTGTAAAGATGGCGCACCGGAAACAGGATGCACAAAACGTTCAAAATCACTGCAAAGAAAGCTTTTAACTTTTATAATATCTAAAATCGCCAACATTTTTATATAACTGCTTCATTATTTTTACTTTTTAACAATAATCAATCAATTTCAACTAACTTATAGACGTCAATAATGACGTCACATTTTGTGCCCAATCGGAGCAACGATCCGATAAACCGCGAGAATTAAATCTCTCTTGCTGCTGTTTATTTCTCACATTTTTTTAACGGCCCTACTAATCAAACCACTCCCCAAAAACATGCACCCCTTACACCATGAGGGTAGAAGACAAACAAGAGCCAAAGCCTTACATAACAAATACAGACAGTGCGCTGGAACACTTTATGTAGATGCGGCAGAATACAAAAATACCAATGCCTTTCAAGGGCGTCCGCAGAATTTTTTGCAGGGGGGGGCTCCATTTAGCAAAAAGGCGCTATTTGCGGAGTAAATTCATTTATTTATATATAAATAAAAAAGAAGGGAAATACACACATGAAAGAAAAATTACAAACAGCAAATTAAAGCGTGGCTAGGAGAGGTATATTGGAGTTTATCAACGAAGAAACAATTAAAATTACTAAAAAATGCAAAAAGATACTGTCACTTCGTGGAGAAGAGTGCTCAGTCTTGCTGCATACGGGTTCTCGACTCACCCGGATTGATGACCAGCACACAGCACAATATGTTTACAAACACGCAACTACAGTCCCTCGTCAGTCTTCCTTGAACAGCAACTGTAGGCGCCTCGGATTTTTCCGGGCGAATTGCGTAATTACACGGGTGATAAATTCATTTCCGTGCTTCATTACACGCTCTCGGTGCACACTCATCATACACATCGATTGGAAAAACGGTTGAACGCGTATGTTGAAATTAAAAGATGACTATATATACAACGAAAACTTATTTACAAGATAAATGCACGCTCGCCGCTTCATACACCTCGCTCCATCTTGCTCGCGCATCCGCACAGTCGAGCAACCGCACACACACTGCTCGCCGATCGTCGTTTTCTCGTCCGCTGTCGTAGTTGTTCTCACCTTCGTTGACAACCGGCCACTGAAGACACCGAAGCACAAACACAGAGGCGCGCACACGTGGTAGGGAATATCCCCGAATGCGCACTTTGAGGGTGAAAGGAACGCCGCGCGACTTCCGAGGGGAAGGGACACTCGCCACTCCGGTCGGAAAATTTGTTTGTATTTTTATGGGGTTCAGAGCCCCAAAACGACTCAGGCTATGAGGGACGGAGTAGTACAGAGTTCCGGATAATGTCGACCACCTGGGTCTCTTTACCATGCACTGACATCGCACAGTACATGGGCCCTGTTGGGATTTGAGGCCCAGCCAGAGGTGACAGGCGAGCCAGGCAGGCGCCATCGGGCTGCGTTGACCAAAGGCGCTGGTTTTCGGAGAAGACGCAAGGAACGCTGGTGTGGGGGCGCCTCCGGAGACTGCGTCGCCGTGAACAAAAGCAGCTAATCCCCTTTGCCGAAGATTCTGAAAGCGGCGCTTCTACCGAACTGCGCTCTCCCGTATCGGAGGAGACAGTGAGCGGCGGCAGCGCCAACACATCGCCCCCGCTTGCCCCTGAGCAGCCCGGCAAAGCGGGGGTGGACACGGCTGATTTGTCCCTCCCTCCTAAAGAATTCATCGGTGGCCGGCGAGCGACGAAGGCGAGAACAACATGCCCTGTGCACTGTCTGCCTCCATGTCGCTATCTCTCTAGAGATCAAAGAAACAGACACCCATCTCAAGACGGCTCGAAATACATGCTCGCCGGTGCCGCTGCATGTGTGCAACAGGTCGCCCTTTTGTAGAACTAACGATGGCGTGGTTTGAAAACGGCGGGTCGGCGCGCGCCCGAACGCGGCATTTCGCAGATGTGCCCCAAAGCGTGGAAGCGGGGCTGCTTTTACCCTTTTGGCTGAGCGCACCACTGCCCCTGGCGTGCGGCCATCACTCACGGTTCGAGTGAGTGATTTTCCAGGGGGGTGCAGCCGCCCCCCCTTGCCCCCCCCTCCGGACGCCCATGATGCCTTTGTAATTGTGGTTGTGAACGAGAATGGTGACCACATCGTCTCGGCGACAATCAAAACGAAATCCTCTGAAACGGCAGAAGAGGCGGCTATAGCCCTCGCCCTAGCGCATACCCAAGGGAGCATCATCTTCAGCGATTCCAAAATGGGTATCAATAATTTCGCTAAAGGGCGAATTACAAACACCTCCCTTAGAATCCTTAACGCAACCAAATTCTCACCAAATTATTCCGAATTGATATGGGTCCCAGCCCATTCGGGGAATCCGGGGAACGAGGCAGCCCACAATAAAGCCCGAGGTTTCGTCGACCGGGCAGTGGATGAGTCTGGCTCCCTGAATTTCACGAAGGACTCCATGATCACATATCATGATCTCACCAATCATTTTAAACTAGAGAGGAGAATTTTCCCCCCTCCAGACAAAAGACTTACTAAAGAACAAGAGGTTATGTGGCGTCGTCTACAGACGAGATCGATACGCACCCCATCACTTCTCGCGCACATTTATCCAGATCTTTACAACCCAAACTGCAAACACTGTGGCCAACGTGCTACCTACGATCACATCCTGTGGGACTGCAAAATAGAGCCACCTCCGGGTGATCTAGTTACAGCTCCTTCTCTCGAGCGGTGGGAGACCGTGCTGGCTAGCTCTGACCCCAGAACGCAAGTTTTGGCGGTGGAGTGGGCTGACAAAGTCGTCGAGGGCTATGTACTCTCGACCACTTAACGCGACCTCTTGCCAAGCTCTTCCCGGCGAATAAAATGTTTTACAATTCAATTCTCTCATTTTTTTCGCCGGATGCAGCGGTTGTTGCAATTAATATTGAGCTAATTCTGTTCGAATTCGATGGGAGAGCTCAGTTTACAGCTAATACTCAGGGCCCTGCTGGCTGAAGTGGCTCGAAAAGACTTTTTGTGGCAGCGATCTACGTCGCGGCCATGCAAGCACGAAGCGTAGGCATGGACAGGGACTCCGGAAAGTTGGAGGGAGGGGGGGGGGAAGTATTGTCTTTGCTTCATCATCATCGTCGTCATCAGCCGGACTAGATCCACCGCAGGGCAAAGGCCGCTCCCATATTACTCCAATTAACCCGGTCCTGTGCTAGCTGCATCCACTTGACTCCTGCAAACTTCTTATACTTATTAATTATTGATGTTTTAATTAGTTGTAGCCGTTTTAGTTTTACATAATTACATCCTCGATTATTCTACACTGCTATATACACCTTAAAAATGGTTGGAAATTTCATAATTACTGAAACCTGCGCAGACCGCGCAAGTGAGTAAACGGATTCGAAAGCTGCGAAAAAAACATTTTTAATATATCTGAATTCGCGCTCGCACTGAAGCAAATGTGAAGTGATATATTCATGTAAGCAGACATGAAAGTAGGCACTAGGTACAAAGCTATAGTATCGCAGGCTGACGAGCTTCGAGGCTAGCACGAAAAGAACGTTGGGCAGGGGAGGTTTTCAAAGGAGGCCGAAATTTGCTGTTCGTTCTGCTGTTCTAGATAAGAACTCTTTCATAACATCATCCAAATGCAGGTACGCAATCTCTCCTTGTGCAAGTGGAGGAGGAGAAGGTGTGTCAGCCTCCTCTGCGTCATTCGATTGCGCAGAAATGTTTTTACTCTCCTCCGAACACTGAAAGATCGCTCTCCTGAAGCAGCTGACGCAGGCACAGAAAATACGAGTTGCAGATACCGGACAACCTGGTACATCATATTACGCATGGCTGCAGACTTCCCCTGCAGAATTTGTAAAATGCGTTCACTTGCGACCGGACCCTCGTCACGCAGGAGCGTTGGGAGAAGCACGAGTTGCGCTGAAAGCCTGCTGATGTCAAAATATGCAGCGTGTGCTCCGAAAAGCTCATTTAGGTCGTTTGACGCGAAGTTTCGACCTTCAGCAGCGTCAGTCAAAATGCGCTCGAGGCTAATCAGCTGCTCCATGGTAGGCTGTTCAAATCGCCGTCGGATCTCAGTGGTAATACGATCGATAACGGCAAAAAAATCTTTTCTCTGTAACGATTTCCCGTCAAGCGCTGCAAGCTCCTCAGGCTTGTCTGTGAATTGAAGCCTTCTGGGCGGCTGCGAAACTCTGGGCGCTCGAGGTTCCTTTAGACCAAACTCTGTTGCCCTTGAGTTCGTCCGCTGCCACAGGACGACAAATGAGGCGTCAGACCGCAGCCCCAACAAGCGGTCACAAAGAGCCTCTGCTGCTTCTTGGGGGGCGGTTTTGGGGGCGGTCACCCCCCCCCCCCCCCCCCCCCCCCAGGTTCCGGAGTCCCTGATGCACTGAACTGCCATTTCGTTATAAAAACAGTTCGAGAAAGAAATGCCCTAGACTTCGCGCCTAGCATGCAAATAAACAAACAGTGCACGAAAGGAAAGGCGCTAATCTGCCTCAGTCTGTAGACACCCTAACCGCGCCATAATTTCAGGAACTGGGGGGCACCCATGTTTCGAGTCCATCCACCAAGCGCTCGGCTCATCCAAGAAAAGTGCATGTTTCAGAACTGAAGCGTCATGTGTCACTTCTGTCTACAACGTGCTTAGAAGACGCATTGCCAGCTTGGTCTCCGCCCATTGCACTACGCTTTCGTGGTCTCAGCAGTGCGAATCGACCAGCAGTTTGACGCATAGCTCAGAAGCTGTAACTACGCCACTGAACGATCAGCATCCCGTCAGGAAGTGCAGACGGCCCAGCTATCTCCAGGAGTACGAAGCTAGTGGACTTGTGAAAGTGCTTTGCTTGTGCCTTTTATTGCGAAAGCAATACTGCTCACACTTTGAGCCCTTCAGCGTAGCGCGGCGGTGGACACGTTTGACCTTTAGCGTGACCTTAGACGTGACGTCATACTAGCTGCGAAAAACCAGGGCCCCAGCTCGGCTCGTCAGTGTACAGCGGCGGTAGACACGGCGGGCGGTGAGCCTCTCGCTTCTCCCACTAGAGGCGCTGCAGTAGGAGTGACGTCACACCATCTGTGGCCATGGAGGAAGAAAAACTAGGAGGGAGCATGACGTCACAATCTTGAAGCCTAGTCATAAAAAATATAATGGAAAGAATCATGGGAAATAGGCCCTCACGTGACAAGGCAGTGGTAGCTCTTAGCCGGATTTCGGTTTCGGTTTCGCTCTTTCGTTCTACGAGCAACTGCGCGACCATCTGCTTGTGTTAACTGACGGCTCCGTGGTGAGCGCAAACTGCTCGCTCGCCGCAGCGGCCACCGTCGAGCGACGCGTGCGCTGACTGCGGCGCAGTGGAGATATTGGAGCACATGCTCCTTCGCTGTGCCGCTTCTGCAGTGCCGCGTCGCGAGATTCTCGCGGCCTGCAGGGCGCTGGGAATCATCCCGGACAGTCTGGAAGCGCTCCTGTGGCCGCGCGGCAGTGCGCGCACCCGTGACAGAACAATGGTGAGCCTCTGTGCGTTCATCGAGCAGGCGGGCTTGACTTCCCGCTTGCTCTTCGCCAGGTAGTGCACCCGTGACACGAACGCTCCGTGGGTGCTACCTCGGACGGTTATACGCGGCCGGGCGCCCCACCCCGGCCGCTAGTGCAGTGTGCCGCGCGCGCGATCAGTCTGAGACAGGACGCTACGAGCGCGCGGCTATGTATACATACAGTTTACTTCTTTTTGTAAGTGATTGTGCGCAGTGGCCGGGAGACCCCGCGCAGGGGCAGACGTAAAGCCGCCGGCACTCTCTCTCGACACAGCGAGAGAGAGAGAAATACTTCACTGCTGCATTTCACGTCGGAACCGCGTATGTGCGCGAGCGTATTCGGCACGACTTGTGCCGGGCCCATGGGCGGGCCGAAGTCCGCCTGAGAAATAGAATCTTGCGCAGCGCGCCGAAGCGCTCGTCAAAACACGTCCGTCCGCCGTGAGTGCTCTGGAAGCCGCTGCGCCCTTTTTTAGAGGCTCGTTTCTTCGTCTACTCTCGAGTTCTCCGCTTATAGCATGCGCTGAAATAAACGCTCCGTATGTGAGTATAACGACGAAAGGAATTCCTCTCCATTCTCTTTATGAACCACAGTTGAACAGTGACGAGGTCGCGGCCGCACACTTTGATGAAAAGTTTACCTGCAGTTTTCTACAGTGCACCCAAAAACTCAAGAGTGTAATCAACAGAAGTGTTGAGACGCGGAGCCTTCAGACAACCTCGAGCTCGGTACGCATTCCGCCAAAGCTGCAACACAGGCGCTGCGCTTCTGCGCTACATCGGAGCACGGACGTTCATTAAAAAGCACCGCTGGTTGGCAGTCTGGTAACTGTGGAGGAGGGCCTATTTCCCATGAGTCAGTGCGCAAAAGGGCCCTCGGCAGCGGCGTCAGAGGAGGATGGCTTGCAGAGGCTGAGCGCACTCTCTCCTAGTTTTTTTTACCTCCATGTCTGTGGCAGAGAAGCATGGAGGAAACAAAACTAGGAGAGAGTGCGCTCAGCATGGCGCTCAGCCTCTGCAAGCCATCCTCCTCTGACGCCGCTATAGTGCCTAGAATAGTGCCGCTATAGTGCCGCTGCCGAGGGCCCTTTTGCGCACTGACTCTTGGGAAATAGGCCCTCCACAGTTACCAGACTGCCAACCAGCGATGCTTTTTAGTGAACGTCCGGGCTCCGATGTAGCGCAGAAGCGCAGCGCCTGTGTTGCAGCTTTGCGCCGGAATGCGTACCGAGCTCGAGGTTGTCTGAAGGCTCCTCGTCTCAGCACTTCTTTTGATTACACTCGAGTTTTTGGGTGCACTGTAGAAAACTGCAGGTAAACTTTTCATCAAAGGGTGCGGCCGCGACCTCGTCACTGTTCAACTGTGGTTCATAAAGAGAATTGAGAGGAATTCCTTTCGTCGTTATACACACATACGGAGCGTTTATTTCAGCGCATGCTATAAGCGGAGAACTCGAGAGTAGGCGAAGAAAACGAGCCTCTAAAGAAGGGTGCAGTGGCTTCCAGAGCGCTCACGACGGACGGACATGTTTAACGCTCGGGCAGGCGGACTTCGGCCCGTCCATGGGCCCGCCGTTCTCCGCTATTCTCGAGGCACAAGTCGCGCCGAATACGCTCGCGCACATACGCGGTTCCGACGTGAAATGCAGCAGTGAAGTATTTCTCTCTCTCGCTGTCGAGAGAGAGTGCCGGCGGCTTTACGTCTGCTCCTGCGCGGGGTCTCCCGGCTACTGCGCACAATCACTTACAAAAAGAAGTAAACTGTATGTACTACATAGTCGCCCGCACGTAGCGTTCTGTCTCGGACTAATCGCGCGCGCGGCACACTGCACTAGCGGCCGGGGTGGGGCGCCCGGCCGCGTATACCGTCCGAGGTAGCACCCACGGAGCGTTCGTGTCACGCGTGTACTACATGGCGAAGAGCAAGCGGGAAGTCCGCCTGCTCGATGAACGCACAGAGGCTCACCATTGTTCTGTCACGGATGCGCGCACTGCCGCACGGCCACAGGAGCGCTTCGAGACTGTCCGGGATGATTCCCAGCGCCCTGTAGGCCGCGAGCATCTCGCGACGCGTCACTGCAGAAGCGGCACAGCGAAGGAGCATGTGCTCCAATATCTCTACTGCGCCGCAGTCAGCGCACGCGTCGCTCTGGAATGGTAGCCGCTGCGGCGAGCGAGCAGTTTGTGCTCACCACGGAGCCGTCAGTGAACACAAGCAGATGGTCGCGCAGTTGCTCGTAGAGCGAGAGAACGAAACCGAAATCCGGCGCTACCGCTGCCTTGTCACGTGAGGGCCTATTTCCCATGATGCTTCCCACTATATTTTTTTATGACTAGGCTTCAAGATTGTGACGTCGTACTCCCTCCTAGTTTTTTTCTTCCTCCATGCAGAGAAGGGCCCCCAACTCGTGCCGTCGGCGGGGAGCGGCGGTAGACACGGCGGGCAGTGAGCCTCTCGCTTCTCCAACTAGAGGCGCTGCGGTAGGAGTGACGTCACACCATCTGTGGCAGAGAAGGGCCCCAACTCGTGCCGTCGGCGGAGAGCGGCGGTAGACACAAAGTATTGAGGGACTCTGGTAGACACGGCGGGCAGTGAGCCTCTCCCTTCTCCCGCTAGGAGCGCTGCGGTCGGAGTGACGTCATACCAGTTGTATAAGTGAGTGAGTGAGTGAAGACACTTTATTTCCGCCAGAAAAAGACCCGTGCCCCTCCGGGTCCGCACGCAGGCGTCCGGGGAGGAACAGAGCTCCAGCTCGGCGCACTGCGTTCCAAGACGCTTTCAGTCGTCGCGCAGCGGCTGCCGGTAGCCACGCGTGACCTGTAGACGCGGCGCACTGCGTTCCAAGACGCTTCCAGTCGTCGCGCAGCGGCGGCCGGTAGCCACGCGTGACCTGTAGACGCGGCGCACTGCATTCCAAGACGCTTCCAGTCGTCGCGCAGCGGCGGCCGGTAGCCACGCGTGACCTGTAGACGCGGCGCACTGCGTTCCAAGACGCTTTGAGTCGTCGTGCAGCGGCGGCCGGTAGCCACGCGTGACCTGTAGACGCGGCGCACTGCGTTCCAAGACGCTTCCAGTCGTCGCGCAGCGGCGGCCGGTAGCCACGCGTGACCTGTAGACGCGGCGCACTGCGTTCCAAGACGCTTCCAGTCGAGCAGCGGCGGCTGGTAGCCACGCGTGACCTGTAGACGCGGCGCACTGCGTTCCAAGACGCTTCCAGTCGTCGCGCAACGGCGGCCGGTAGCCACGCGTGATCTGTAGACGCGGCGCACTGCGTTCCAAGACGCTTTCACTCGTTGCGCAGCGGCGGCCGGTAGCCACGCGTGACCTGTAGGCGCGGCGCACTGCGTTCCAAGACGCTTTCAGTCGTTGCGCAGCGGCGGCCGGTAGCCACGCGTGACCTGTAGGCGCAACGCACTGCGTTCCAAGACGCTTTCAGTCGAGCAGCGGCGGCCGGTAGCCACGCGTGATCTGTAGACGCGGCGCACTGCGTTCCAAGACGCTTTCAGTAGTTGCGCAGCGGCGGCCGGTAGCCACGCGTGACCTGTAGACGCGGCGCACTGCGTTCCAAGACGCTTCCAGTCGAGCAGCGGCGGCCGGTAGCCACGCGTGACCTGCAGACGCGGCGCACTGCGTTCCAAGACGCTTCCAGTCCTCGCGCAGCGGCGGCCGGTAGCCACGCGTGACCTGTAGACGCGGCGCACTGCGTTCCAAGACGCTTCCAGTCGTCGCGCAGCGGCGGCCGGTAGCCACGCGTGACCTGTAGACGCGGCGCACTGCGTTCCAAGACGCTTCCAGTCGTCGCGCAGCGGCGGCCGGTAGCCACGCGTGACCTGTAGACGCGGCGCACTGCGTTCCAAGACGCTTCCAGTCGAGCAGCGGCGGCCGGTAGCCACGCGTGATCTGTAGACGCGGCGCACTGCGTTCCAAGACGCTTTCAGTCGTTGCGCAGCGGCGGCCGGTAGCCACGCGTGACCTGTAGACGCGGCGCACTGCGTTCCAAGACGCTTTCAGTCGGCACGCAGCGGCCGCCGGTAGCCACGCGTGACCTGTAGACGCTGCGCACTGCGTTCCAAGAAGCTTTCAGTCGGCACGCAGCGGCCGCCGGTAGCCACGCGTGACCTGTAGACGCGGCGCACTGCGTTCCAAGACGCTTTCAGTCGGCACGCAGCGGCCGCCGGTAGCCACGCGTGACCTGTAGACGCGGCGCACTGCGTTCCAAGACGCTTTCAGTCGGCACGCAGCGGCCGCCGGTAGCCACGCGTGACCTGTAGACGCGGCGCACTGCGTTCCAAGACGCTTTCAGTCGGCACGCAGCGGCGGCCGGTAGCCACGCGTGACCTGTAGACGCGGCGCACTGCGTTCCAAGACGCTTTCAGTCGGCACGCAGCGGCCGCCGGTAGCCACGCGTGACCTGTAGACGCGGCGCACTGCGTTCCAAGAAGCTTTCAGTCGTCGCTCAGCGGCGGCCGGTAGCCACGCGTGACCTGTAGACGCGGCGCACTGCGTTCCTTCAGTTGGAGGCGCTGCGCTTTTGCTTTCGCAACATACCAGGCTTAACCAAAGCTAAGCCCCCGCCAATTTTTTTCACTTTGGAGATTGTTCATGCCTGACTTTAACTTTAATTCATGCAGTGCTTTTATGAGTCTGCCAAGCATGTTGTTAGTTCCTTTGTCATTTGACGCCATTTCTATTGTCCATGCCTAGCGTTTCCTTGCATTTTCATCCTTGCATAGTTTTACGTGCACCGCGTTCTTCTGCGAAACGGCGCCCCCTATGCGCTCATCACGGACAGAGGAACAGCATTCACGGCGGAACTGACGCAAGCCATCCTGCGTTACAGCCAAACCAGCCACCGGAGGACAACTGCTTACCATCCGCAGACCAATGGGCTGACCGAGCGCCTGAAGAAAACCATCGCTGACATACTCGCCATGTCTGTCGATGTCAAATACAAGACCTGGGACGTCATCCTGCCTTACGTCGTCTTCGCATACAACACCGCGCAGTGCAGGAGACCACCCAGATGACGCCTTTTACACCCATCCATGGCAGAGAGGCTACGACCAGGCTGGACGCCATGCTGCCGAACGTCCAAGAGCATCTGATAGTCCAAACCTAAGCAGTCATACAGCCTTTGCGCAACAAAGGTGTAGAAGAAGCATTAGCATATATACTGGAAGATATCTAAAGCTGCCGCAAAGCCACCATAGTCCTCCGATAAGAAATTAACAAGATCTTAATGCGGAAGGCTGGAAAGAAAAAAGAAAAAATGATAGGTGTAACGTTAAGAGGCCGGAAGCGGCCCGAGAGGGTGAGGGAACAAACGCGGGTTAATGACATCCTAGTCAAAATCAAGAGGAAGAAGTGGGCTTGGGCAGGGCATGTAATGCGAAGGCAAGATAGCCACTGGTCTTTAAGTGTAACGAATGGGTTCTAAGAGAGGGCGAGCGTAGCAGGGGGTAGCAGAAAGTTAGGTGGGCGGATGAGATTAAGAAGTTTGCGGGGATAGGGTTTCCGCAGCTGGAAAAGGACAGGGTTAGTTGGAGAGACATGGGAGAGGCCTTTGCCCTGCAGTGGGCGTAGTCAGGCTGATGATGATAGATGGGTGGAAGGCAGGTCGACACGATCCATCCAGTGCTATTCATCGCTTGTTTGCAAAACCTACTCAGACACCTGGTTTGGGAATGGCCGAGGATAAGAATACATGTAGATTTCATTAGTAATCTGCGATTTGCTGATGACATTGCCTATCTAAGTGACGAAGAGGGTGAATTGCAGAGCAATAGTAACGACCTGGAGAGGGAAATGCAGAACGGTGAGTTTAAAGAAAATTGATACACATGATTATAAGCGCTTATTACCAACGGTGCGATAGCAGATACGTTTTCTACTGAGCGGTCACCACTACCGTACCTGTCAAAGAAGCTATTAAATAATGAAAAAGGCAGGAGGAATACACTTTTAATGGCAGTGGACGTCTAGGCAGCCGCGTGGGTGTCGTCCCTGTGGCCTTCTCCGCGCTCGCGCCGCAGCGCCGGCTCGGCCACCGCCCTGTCCTTGTCCGCCAGGCGGTCGCACTCGAGGGTCAGGCGCTCCATCAGCAGTGCGGAGTCCAGGGACTTGACCTGCGGGGGAAGAAAAACCTTACACTTTCGCTCGCGGGGCAGAGGCCCTGGCGGACGCGCCCTGACGATGTATCGATAATGGCGGCCATCACAGCGAAGACGTGTAGACCCTATTCCCCGTCAGATTTGGCGGGCGGCCGGAGGCTCTTACGCAGCAACCCTGTACTACTCAACCACCGTATTGTAGTGAGGTTCGAAACTAAAGCTTCGAAACCAACTGAGAGGTACTCGTGGGCCCAAAAGACGCTGCAAAGAAGGAGGTGAGGAGGGGACCGCGAACGTTGACAGAAGACCCCTCCACCACGCTGTGGGGTTGGGGTCATTGGTATCACCGGACAACAGGATTGTCTCGCTAGTGTGGCCACGACGAGATGCGACCACCATCTTGTTGCGCTCCTTGCAATTGACATCACATGAAAAAGGTCTATACCGAACTACAGCGCATTGGCTGTGGGCGGCGGGGTCGGAAGGGGCCGGCTGGGATCACTGCGCGTGCGCAGCGTGCGGTAAACTAGTATCAAATGGACGCTAACTTAATTTCCTTAATCGCCTGCGTCTATCTTTAGCCAGTGACCATGCTATAATGACGCGGTACAGGGAACGTTTTCCACATATCGAAATGATTTCTGACGATTTCCGAAATGATCTTTTCCGCCTCCTCTCTCTTTCTCTGAGTTCGTTTCGTCACGCTGAGTCCTTCGTACCTTTGGCGGCAAGCCAGTCGCCGGCAGCATTTCTTTTCTATTATTTCAACAGCACGCCTGTTTGCACATAAAGTAATAATTATTTGCAGGGAAATACACACCGGCTGCTGGCCGGCGGCGGCGGCCGAGACGCCCGCCTCCGAGGCTGCTCTGGAGGATCGGGAGGAGGCCTCGGCTGACTCTTCGTACTGGCCGTCGGGCGACGAAGAGGTGGTGCAGTCGGTTCGCGACGGCCGGGGTGTCGGGGGCCGGCCCACTATGGGCTTCAGATTCAGCGGGTCCACCTCGGGGTCCAGGTCGGTGGCTATGACACGCCGCTTACCATCGTCGAACGACACCGACCGAAACTGGCGGCTAGGGTGGAGTTCGGGCACGGCCATTGAGAAAGTATCTGCATGTACACCGAGGGCCAGCTGATAAACTCAAAAGGTGCAGAGACGGCAGCTATGTATTCATGGCCGTCTCACGAGTGAACGCAGGTGAGGCTGTTTGCGCCATGGAGTACACATCACCCTAACTTCCATCACCAGACATCCCGCCAGAACCTTCCAGGAATGTTGCCACCTCCCTTGCAGGAATTCACGGTTGGCATTGAATTGAACTGGATTTATTTTTCCAGAACACCTGGAGGGATTTCCAGGCAAAAAGCTGATTTTGCAGCTTGACTAGGTCCGGAACATTCGGAACACATCCACAGGCATTAGCGGAGATCATACAACTCAGCTTGACTGCACCGCAGAGCGACGGCGGTGCGTAGTCCTTTTACACCTCAGTCGACCCTCACACTGCACAAGCCTTCCGCGCAAATCAAGCGGTTTCAGATGCAATCCCTCCCCGCGATCGCAATGCTTCTGACCTTCGGCACCCAGATAATGGAATGCGGCACGAATGATTGGCCGCCTAGTAGTGCATCGCCACTCACGTCCTACAGCCGTGTGTCGACCAGGTGAACCCTGTGGACGGGCATAGGTTGTCTGCGTTTGGCCGTGGAATGCTCGGGGCCGCTGCCCATATCGCCGCCGACCTCCCTGTGACAGGACCGCCGCTGCTCGACTCGCTGGTGTGCGCTATGCGACGCGCAATGAGCAGCCAAGCACAGCGCCCAATCTGCTGATGGTGGCCGCCGGAGCCACCTGGAGCCGACCGATAGCCATGCCACTGCCTGCTAGATTAGGCAGCGTATACCCTTATTTAACCCCTTTACGCCCTGGCGGCGTCAGTGGACACCAGAACAAATTTTCTGCTCACGTCTCCGTGACGATATAGAAAAAGTTACTGTGGCCCCGGTACCCGGTGGTTCCGGGTAGTGTGACGAAGACGAAGTTGGCAGTGGCGCGGGACTGAGCGCCCGTGCCAGGCCATCGGCTATTAAATCATATTTCGGCTTTATTATTATTAGTGTCGTTGGGACTTTACTCCCCGCTGCCTACAAGGGATGTACTAAAGTAATATCGAATAAAATCGGGACAATTTTCACTTCAGTCAACGAAAGGGAGAGGCAGACTTTCGTAAAGTTTACCAGACTATAGACCATACCGACACTACGGAGAAATATGGAGGCTTTGTTTGCAGCTACTTGAGACTATTGCCTCGTTGGTTCTGTACATGCGCGGCTATCCTCGTGTGTGCCTGAAATTTTTCTTTTGCTCAGTATTTCTCTTTGTGCATTTAACCCATTTTTGTTCCATGACGCATAGTTGCCTTGTACCTTCACATTATTTTTGTGAATTGATATGTTATCTGATCTCACTTGTTTTTGCCTGTTTTGCTGCTGCACTTTTACTATGCTTTTTATTTCTCATTTATTTTACACAAACTTCTGTATTTGACCATCCTTACACAATCTCTCCGGAGTCCTGTGAGGTGTGTAAATAAATGCATAGAATATAAGCAACGCCCATACATTGCCTTTGTAGATTGCAGAAAGCATCTGACTAAGTCCAAACCTCATCAGTTATGTAGGCCATTGCGGAACCAGGTGTATAGAAGAGTCGTATGTAAAGACGCTGGAAGATATCAAACAGCTGCAAAGCCACCATATTCCTTCTAGTGAGCGGTCGCCGGTATCGTACCTGTCAAAGAAGCTATCTAAGGAATGAAAAAAAAGGTACGAGGAAAACACTTTAATTGGCAGTATTAATTTGGACGCCTCCCTCGTGGGTGTAGTCCGTGGGGCCTTCTCGCGCAGCGCCGGCTCGGCCACCGCCTGGTCCTTGTCCGCCAGGCGGTCGCACTCGCGGATCAGGCGCTCCATCAGCAGTGCCGGGTCCAGGGACTTGTCCTGCGCGGCAAGAACCATCTTCCACTTTCGGTTTGGTTTGGTTTGGTTTATGGGTGTGTGACGTCCCGAAGCGACTCAGGCTACGAGGGACGCCGTAGTGAAGGGCTCCGGAGATTTCGACCACCTGGGGTTCTTTAGCGTGCACTGACACCGCACAGTACACGGGCCTCTAGAATCCCGCCTTCATCTTCCACTTTCGCTCGCGCGGCAGATGCCGTGGTGGAAACTTCGTGACAATGGATAACGGCGGCCATCATAGCGGAGACGTATAGACCCCATTTACTGTCAGATTTGGCGGGCGGCAGGAGGCTAGGAATTCGGTTTTCCCCTCGGTTCCGGTGCCCAGATCCAGTGTTCACGGGTGGCAGTTGCTCGGATAGCGATAACTGATTAATGCCCATATAAACGGAATTAGACATTCTCTCCATTCATAGATCCCTGGGAGTCTTCCACTACACCTGGCGTAGTGCTGCAGTGGACAAGTGATGGGTCAAACCCTGGTTTGGGTTGTGACTTAGGTAGCTCTTCCCAAGCAGCCTCTCATGATTAAATGAAGCGCCGCCTGACACGATGGGTTAGATTATAACTTCAAATATTTGGGCAGGTTGCCCAGTGGTATCATTGCTACCCATTGATAATCACTCGTTATCATCCCTCCTAATATGGTTATAAAGGAAAGCGAAAATTTGGAGGGGACACTTAAAGGGACACTGAGGAGAAATTGAAGTTAACTTGCACCGACAGAATACCAGCTCCTGATTACAAAAACGCCATTCATACTGACAACAAAGCTCTTGTAACGTAGAAAAGAGCAAGAACCAAAATACAGGTATCGCCGCCACAGGCCAAACTCGCAAGTACAAGCTTCATGACGTCATAGGACAAAACAGTGTTGCTATAGTCGGATACAACTTAAGTCTGCAGTGAAGCTCCGCCCACATTCAGCCTCCGCACACAGAATTCCTCCACGAACGAAAAAGTAGTCTGATGCTTAAACGTTTCTTGTTACGTAAATACGAAGCTTATCACAAGAAAAAGATTATGAGCTCTAGAATTTTGATTCCTGGATTGTCTGATATAGTCAAACATTAAAAAGCTCACTTCGCTTACTGTTGCGATTGTCCAGCGGAGCAATACAAGATGCCGCGGACCGCGACCCAGTGTTAGCAACTGCTGTTTTTTTAAGTTGTATCCTACTATAGAACCAATAGTTCTAGCAACACTAGGACACGAGAGGCCACGAATCACTGAGGCGCAGCAAATGCATGCGCAAATCTCCTTGACGTCGCCAGATGGCGCCACGTACCCGACAGCTCCTCGCAAACTCGCTCGCTCGCAAGGCTCGCAAACCGCCATCACCGCTATGCTCTGAAGATGCTGACCACAGATGAAGCACTTGCAGCCTGGGGCACCTACCTCAAACGCAAGCACGAAATGCAGGCAATGATACAGCGTAAGATTGCCGAGGCAGATCGGCAGACGCTCGCAGAGATTAAGTCCGCTGGTAAAAATGCAGCAGCTAAATTTTGGTCGTACGTAGCGTCTATGGACGGCAGAACACCAGACCCGCTGATCAGAGATGAAGAAACGGGAAAGACAGGCGATCTCCACCGCATACTGACAGACCACATGAGGCAACTATACGCAACTGATGGCACGCCATACGTCTTCGAAGGCGTGGAAACACCCTCACGACCTCCGGACGACAGGCATTGGACGGTTTCGAGTGGAGCGGTCGACAGGGCCATTGGCAAAATCAGCGCGCGTACAGCCTGCGGTTTGGATGGCATCCCCGCTGGCCTCGTCAAGTGCCTCGGTGCCCAGTCAAGAAAACAAATGGCGAATATCTTCGGGGGCATTCTGGAAGGTGCACCAATACCAGCAGACTGGCTTCGTGCAAGAGTGACACATGATTCCCAAGAGGGGTGGGGACAGCGGCCTTCTGCGTGACTACCGGCCTCTGACAGTGACAAGTGTAATGTACAGAGTGTTTACGCAGGTGTTAAAAGTGCGGATGAGTGGCTGGGCGGAGCAAAATGGGCATCTGACGGAGCTCCAAAATGGTTTTCGTCGAGACCGGTGGCTGGAGGATAATATTTTTGTCCTCACCCAGTGTATTGAGGTTGCAAGAAGGGAAGCTCGTGGGCTGACCTGCTGTTTTATGGACGTCGCGAAGGCGTATGACAGCGTACCACATGAGCCTCTAATGCAACGCCTAGAGTCATTGGAAATGCCCTCCGCCTGGATCGACGTGCTTCGTCGCCTCTATGCACGCTGCTCAGTGGTGGCCACAGTGTGCGGCGTCAGCTCGGAGCCAGTGGCCGTACAGAAAGGGTTGAGGCAGGGCTGCCCGTTGTCCCCTCTTCTGTATATGTTGTACGCTGCAGGGGTGGAGCGCAAGCTGTTAGAAGCGCAGTTGGGGTTCACGCTAAGCTACATCAGCGGTGGTGTAAAGGGCCGATGGATATTACCGGGCCTAGTCTTTGCCGATGATGTGGTATTAATGGCAGAGACCAATGCGGACCTCCAGGCTCTCATCAACATATGCGCTGAGACCATGGCGCCACTTGGCCTGAGCTTCAACTCAAAGAAGTCGGCGGTGCTGTGTTTTTCAGCGCCGCTGGACGCCGAGCAGCCGGTCCACCTACCAAACGGGGACGTCCTCGAGATGGCAACGGAATACCGATACCTAGGCATTAGGTTCAGCACGCAGCCAGAATATGCTGCAAAACATGAGGAACACTTGAAACAAGCTTCGCAGCGAGCGGGAAACATATTGAGAAGGCGGTGCCTATGGGGCTGCAATCGATTTGTTATGGTCCGCGAGCTGTGGAAGGCAGTTCATGTGCCCGCATTGTCATTTGCAAACTCAGATATCTGCGTGACAGCGCCCACAAGGGAATGGCTGCTCGAGCGTGGTCAACGAGCGGTGGGACGTCTGGCGCCGGGGTGTCATGGGCGGGTGGCTAACGAGGCAGTGCAGGGAGACCTCGGTTGGTCTACCTTCGAGGCTCGCGAGGCAAGAAGCAAAATAGCCTGCGACGGCCGGCTGCGCCTGATGCACAAAAATCGATGGGCGCGCAGAGTCTTTGACTATGTAAGTCAATACTGTCTGCGGACTACATGGGTGAAGCGGCTCCAACACCTTCGTCGCAAGTTCGGCTTCTTCAGAAATGAAGTACAAGCCGACAACGCGAGGAAATGGGCCAAGGCAGTTAATACCCAAGTGCATGCGCAGGAGCGAGAGGCGTGGAGAGCTGCCATGGAGGGGAAGTCGACACTGGAAGTGTACCGGGCAGCCAAGCAGGACATCTGCGTTGAGAGCTTCTACGACAACAGTGTAGGCAGCCGCCTGTTGTTTGAGGCACGCGCGGGTGCCATGCCAACGCTTGTGTACCGCAAGCGCTTCGACACTACAGTCGAATGCACCCAGTGCCGAGCCTGCGGAGAGCACGACGAAACAACGGAGCACATCGTCCTACTCTGCGAGAAGCTGCCAACGCCACCGCACGAGGGCGCTACGTTTCCGCAGGCGCTGGGTTTCCGTTCTTCGAACGAGGGCTGCACAGCGGATGCGGCAAACCATGCGGCAGTTGCAGCGACGAAGCGCCGATTGACAGAGTGGTGGACGCTGGTGCGACATTAGACCAGTACTGTTTCATCGGTATTTGCGTGTGTGTTTGCCGCTTCGCGTTTGATAGTGGTGTTTTTATGTGTGTATCTATCCAGCCACGGCACCTTTGGTAGGCGCCCGCCATAGAGTTTCTTACTACTACCTAGAGGGAAAGCTGGCGGCGCTGCACTTCAGCCAACATGGACGCTCAAAGCATCATGGGGCGGTGAGCTACTTGTTGCGGCACAGTCGTAGTTTTTCGGGAACACAGAGTGGCAGTACTAAGGCGTTTCATTCCGAAAACGTAGTTCGTGTGTGCGCAGACGACTTTCGCGCGAACGCAGTGTGCAAAAGCCATAGTAGTGAAGACGCGACGACACACGACGCCAATAAAAGGTTTTACTCTTCCGAAATGCCATTAAAAAACCTCTTAAAGTATCTAAACAACAACATTTTTTTTTGAAAACATATTTACTTTTAAAAGTGCGCCTGTTAATTACGAAATATTAGTTTTTTTAGTGTTCATCACTTGGCCAATAGGAAAGCCAGTCATGTCTTATTTTAGGCAAACTTTGCACTTAAATGATTTTCTGCTCGTTTGTTGCAATCATTAGACAAGATATTGAATGTTAGGACGTTTGTAGCTATCAAACAGCTTTATTTTTTTATTATTTTTTGGCCAAAAGTTACAGTTCCGCAACAAGTAGCTCACCGCCCCATGATGCTTTGAGCGCCCATGGTGGCTGAGGTGGTCACGTGGGGTCTCCATGCAAACTCCCATAGACGGCTTGCCAGCTTTCCCTCTAGGTAATAGTAAGAAACTCTATGGCGCCCGCCCGTTACAAAGGGAAGGCTACATCATCATCATCATCATCATCTACGCGCGCTCCTGCAGCGCCGGGACCAATCAGCGCTGCTCACAGCGGTATGCGGGCTCCCGGTATTCCGCATATGTCACATTTCTGCTTTGCAGCGAGATATTCCTTTACAACCTATTTTCGATTATGCATTTCAGTAGGCCCTTTACCCAGACACATGAATCAGGCTAGTTGTACACTTCAGCTGAAAGTAGGCAGGTAAAATATTTTGTTTTCTTGACATGCTCTGTTCGCGTTTCATTCCGGCCTGAGTGTACACGGTATGCTAAAGGTGTCTATTTGCGAGAACTTCGTTGACGACTTCGAGAACGAGATCCATTGTAATGCTGGCAAAACGCCGGTGCAAACGTAAACGAAGCGACGGCCGCAATAGCCGATAGATGCCTTCAACGTGCGGCCGGCGGTAGCTTTCTTTTCGGCTGCTGCTGGGCCGCACTGCTGGCCACCAGAAATCACGGAGTCTCTGTTACGTCATGTGCATGTCATGTTTCACGCCACTTAGTCCTGCGTCGTCATAGGAGAATCCCAAGTTTGAATCAGAGCGGCGGGAAAAACTTTTTCAACTTCGAATCCAAATTTCTTAGAAATAAATGCATCTTTCGCTGCCGGCCAAGTGGCAACAAAGCCATGACATGCCGAACTATCGGATTTTGCTATAAAAAATATATTAATATAGAGGTCTCCTCACTGTCCCTTTAAGCTCCGCCTTTAAGGGTATGACACAATAGCGTTGATGGGTTAATTCCCATATATGCAGAATTGACCATTCTCTGTACGTTACATTCATTGATCCCTGGGAGTCCTCATACCCGTCCTGGCACAGCGAGGCATGCAGTGGTTAAGCGATGCGCCACTGCCCTGCGATGGCAGGAGTTCTCAGCGGTGGTCCTTGCGTGGCCCAGGTTGCAGTTCGCGAGCAACCGATGATTAGTTTTAACCAGATGATGAATTATTGTAACGATTAAGCGTTCATAAATTAATCAGTAATTAAATGAAATTGATGGATTAGCGCTCACTAATTTTATTAAATAAACAATAAAATTCGATAACAACCCATTAAATCACAAAAATGATTGAGTAAAAAATGTGCCGAATCGATTATTTATCTCAATTATTAAATTACTTGTCACATCACATTCAGTGGCAATGTAATTTATGAATTACTCAGTTAGTTAATTAGTCAATTAAATCAATAGTTAAATAATTAATTAGTACTTTTGTATTCTTACTAGACGCTCTAGCAACCGGACCCACGTTTTCAGATGTGGTATAACCAAAGTTAGAGCGAAAACACGACTTAGAAACGGCAAAGGCGTAAAGAAAAACCCGCAGCAACATAATCGGCAGCAGCAAGAGAAATGCTTTCGCACTACTGCACCTAAGCAGACGTAAGTGCACCCCTGGAATTTTTTCTTATTGCGAAAGCGTGGCTCCAGCATCATCATCATCATAATCAGCCTGACTACTCCCACTGCATGACAAAGGCCTCTCCCATGTCTCTTCAATTAACCTTGTCTTTTGCCAGTTGCACCCACCGTGTCCCCGCAAACTTCCTAATCTCATCCGCCCACCTAATTTTCTGCCGCCCCCTACTACGCTTGCCTTCTCTTGGAATCCACTCCGTTACCCTTAAAAACCAGCGGTTATTTTGCCTACGCATTGCATGCCCTGTCCAAGCCCACTTCTTCCTCTTGATTTCAACTAGGATGTTATTAACCCGCGTTTGTTCTCTCAATCACTCCGCCCGATTCCGATATCTCAACGTTACCCCTATCATTTTTCTTTCCATAGCTCGCTGCGTTGTCCTTAACCTAGGATGAACCCTCTTTGTAAGCCTCCACGTTTCTGCCCCATAGGTGAGTACCGGTAAGATGCAGCCGTTGTACACTTTTCTCTGGAGGGATATTGGCAAACTGCCATTCGTTATCTGAGAGAACCTGCTAGCATAAGCATTATTTACAGATACACACGCCGGCTGTTGGGCGGTGGCGCCCCCCTACGAGGCGGCGCTGGGGGGTGGCGAGGAGGCCTCGGCCAACTCTTCGTACTGGCCGTCGGGCGACGAGGAGGTGGTGCAGTCGGTTAACGACGGCCGGGGTGTCGGGGGCCGGCCCACGACGGGCTTGAGATTCAGCGGGTCCACCTCGGGGTCCAGGTCGGTGGCGATGACAAGCCGCTTGCCGTCATCGAACGATACCGACCGACACTGGCGGCCCGCGGGGTGGCGCTCGTGCTTGGCCATCGGCGATGCCTGAGAAGAGGAACCACGTGACATCTGAAGGCGCTTACTCTCACCACAGTGCGCTGCGCTACCTGACTGTACGAAGCCACACGTCAACGTTTCAGTCCCACGCAGCAAGATTCCTGCCACCACGCGTATGCAGCGACAACTGCTAGAAGACCACGTCCTTCCCACAGACCTTCCAAGGGACAAGGTCTCGCACTGACCGCTGCATCATCAGTGTGTGGAACAGGAACAAGAACTTCAGTAGAGTTAGTTGCTGGGCTAGTTAGTATTCTCTAATTAAGTTCATAGTAAACAGCGCAAAGGCTCAAGGCCAAACAAAGAAAGGGAGAAGAAGGACAGGAAGGAAGATGAACACAGCGCTGTGTTCGTCTTCCTTCCTGTCCTTTTCCTCCTTTTCTTTCTTTGGCCTTGTACCTTTGCGCTGTTTACTAAGAGCTTAATCAGGGAAAATAAACATTCCGAAGCAACCAGAGGTCTCAGACTCGGTGATGACACACACACCGTCAGCCTGAGAAACTTCTTCAGGCGGTTCTCGGCCACTGAAGATACAAGACGCCGTTAAATTCAAGATCATGCATTCAGCACCTAGCAAGACTAGACCAACGACAAGACCGACAGCAGACCCGAACTATGGCCGTGTTACACTACCCCAATACCCTCGAATTTATGCAGTGTGTTTCACGTAAGAGTTTACGCAATTTGCAAAATTGTGTTTTTGAGTTAGAAGAGTGCCTTTTTCGACATAGCATTGTCAGCGGTGTAGTACACCAGAATACACCTAGGACGTTCTAACTAGCAGGCTGGTTAACTAATATGGAATAGTTAACTTTTCTAGTAACATGTAGCCAAATTTCGAAAACGCGGTTACCATCGGAGCTGTGGCCCAATATATTTTGGTTATCTCGACGAGTTAAGTGCACTGGAGAGGTTGCTTTGCCTGCAAGCTTCTCGAAAGCGAATCCACTTCGGCGTGATATAGCCAAAATCTGTTGAGCCACAGCGTCGAGGGTAAGCGCATTTTCGAAATTCTAAAAGCTGGTATGGTTATTACTTACGGTGAGCAACACGTCTCCAAATAATTAAGGAGCCTAAGTGTAGTAAACTATTCAATGTAAGTTTACCGGCCTGCTAGCACGTGTATTCTGTCGTACTTCACCGGTGACAATGCTATGCCAAAAAAAATGCCTGTGGTTTAGCTCTGGTTAAACCTCGTAGGTAGCGAGAGCGGTCTACGTCCGTCGCGGATTCACTGTCGGAGGCTAAGCGATCTCGTCTAGCCGCGTCCCCATTTCGTTCCCACGCAGTAGTCTCTGGCTTCTTTCAGCCTAGCCGACTCATCGCTCTCCATAACGGCTCGCCTCCCGCTACGCCGAACCGTATATATATGCACACTGCGACACCCCCTCTCCCTCTACTACGCATGCGCACAACTGGCGAGGCGAGCGGCGTTTTCTCCACGACGAGCGCAACGGCGGAGTGACGTCATGCCAGATGGCGCGCCGAGCGGCGGCGCCCGACAGCTGCGGCGGTTGCTAGGCAACGGCTCAAGGTCGGTGCGACCACGGCCGAAGCCGCTGGCGTAGTGTAGCTCTCGCTACAAAAAAAAAGCGCTGTTCAAACTCAAAAAGCCTGTTTTTAAAAATTGAGTAAAATTTTAGGTGAAGCACCCTGCATAACAGATTAGTGTACACACCTCCATTTCCATGAGCAGGGCCGCAGCGTTGGCCAGGACGCCCGCCTCTGAGCCTGCGCTGGGGGGTCGCGAGTAGCCCTCTCCCGATTCGTCGTACTGGCCGTCGGGCGAAGAGGTGGTGCAGTCGGTTCGTGACGGCCGGGGTGTCGGAGGCCGTCCCAAGGTGGGCTTCAGCTTGAGCGGGTCCACCTCGGGGTCGAGGTCGGTGGCGATGACACGCCGCTTGCCATCGTCGAACGTTACCGACCGACACTGACGGCCAGGGGGGTGGCGCTCGTGCATGGCCAATGAGAAAGGATCTGCATGCACATCATCATCATTATCAGCCTGACTACGCCCACTGCAGGGCAAAGGTCTCTTCCATGTCTCTCCAATTAACCTTGTCCTTCGCCAGTTGCGGCCACCGTATCCCCACAAACTTCTTAATCTCATCCGCCCCACCTAACTTTCTGCCGCCCCCTGCTACGCTTGCCTTCTCTTGGAATCCACTCCGTTACACTTGAGGACCAGCGGTTATCTTGCCTTCGCATGACATGCCCTGCCCAAGCCCATTTCTTCCCCTTGAATCCGACTAGGATGTCATTAACCCGCGTTTGTTCCCTAACCCACATCGCTCGCTTCCGATCTCTTAACATTACACCTATCATGTACACCGAGGGACAGCTGATGTACTAAAATAAAGGCGCACAGACGGCAGCCATGTATTCATGGCCGTCTTACGAGGCAACGCAAGGTTACCCTAAAAGTCTTCATCTGACAACCCACTAGAATCTATGAGGAATATCGCCCGCTCCCTGAAAGGAATTTACGGTTAGCAAGCGGAACACATCCACAGGCTTAAGCGAGGACCTCACGACTCAGCTTGACTGCTGCACGCAGCAACGGCGGGCAACAGTGGGCCAAGTGATGTATCGTGAGTTATCACCCTAATCGACCCTCAAGCTGGCCGCGCGAAGCCTGAATGGGGCGGTTCCAAAGGCAATCCTTGTATGTCCCTTTCCCGGATCGTAACACGCCTGGACATCGCCGTGCAGCTACAGGAGTGCGGCACAAATGATTGTCTGCCAATCGGTGCACTACCACTCACGTTCTCCAGCCATGTCTGGACCAGGTCAGCCGTGTGGACGGGTGTTCGGTGCCTGCGTTCGGCCGTGGAATGCTCGGGGCTGCTGCCGATGGCCATCGGCTTCCCCGTGACCGGACCGCCCACTGCTGGACGCGCTGGTGTGCGCTGCGTGCGCCACGAGGAACCAAACATAGCTGGGCTCGCGCTGGTGCATTACGCCGATAGCCAGGCCGCTGCCTGCTAGAATAGAAGCGCACCCTTATTTAACCCATTTCTGCCCTGGGGCCGTCAGGTAACACCAGAACGCAGATTTTCTTCTAGAGACTCAGTAACGATAGAATAAAGCAATTCATATTTATTGGGATAACTCCTTCCCGGTTTCTGTTGCGGTCGGCATCCCTGTTCTCAGATTTCTCCGGAGCTGTGCGGTACAAGGAAGAAGAAAATGCAGCAGGATGCCACTACACCTTGGCCAATCCCCCCATGTGGGTATGTGCCATTCTTAAGAGGAAGAAGAAGAAGAAGACGAAGCAAGGATGATGTGGGTGGTCACCGACAAACCTATGTGACTCATGCGGGGACATAAAATCTGTGGGCCATTTCCTTCTCTACTGTCCAAAGTTCGCACTTCAGAGAAAGATTTACCTGGAGGTCCCTCTCTCCAGGTTAGGGCTCCCGTTATCTTTGCCAGTGTTGTTATCGTTCAGAGCGAGCGCCAAAGGATTGGCATTGGGTTCAATTTGTGGGAATCTCCATGATTACATAACAGCAACTGGTAGGTTGATTTGCTAACTCCTTTAAAAGTCTTGAAGTTTTTTTTATTATTCTCGCCAAAATGTTCTTTGTTATTTCACTTAAAATAATATATTCTCCTGTCGTTTTTCATGAATACATTTTTCAAAATTCACGTTTGGCTCCGATATTTTGTCGTAATCCTATGAAAATTTCCTTATTTATACCACTATACCTTGGCCAATCCCTCCGCGTGGGTATGTGCCATTTTCATATGGTGAAGAAGAAGAAGAAGAAGAAGAAGGTTCTTTTGGCTCTCCTCACTGAACCCTGGCCTATCCCCCGTCGTGGGTATGCGTCATGTCACTAAGGAAACAACAACAACAAGAAGAAGGGGAGATACTGCAAATATTTAAATTCCTTTCTCGCTAGCCTTTCCCTCTTTTCCGCATACTCAGTCAGTTAGGCATCACTATCCCTGCAAACAGTTCGTCACTAGGAACATTTCCCACCCACATTCACATTTGAATGTATGCCATACCATTACCTAGGAACATGCACCCCCACCGTGACCAGGGTCGCAGGAAGGCCCGCGCGGCAGCGCTGCACAAATGTTACGGGGATGAGCCCGATGCTGTTCGAGTGGATGCCGCCTGCAATGAGCACGGAGCCATTGCGGTTGTCCACAACCAGCACATAGCACCCCTAACTTTCGAGCTTCCTTCAGGCACCACTTCTGAGGAAGCCGAGGAGACCGCTATAGCCATTGCTCTGGCATACACAGACACCCGTTACATTGTTAGTGACTAAAATCACCATTATAAATTTTACCAGGGGCAGGGTTCATCCCCCTGCACAATGCCTGCTTGCACATGCCCCCCCCCCCCCCCCCCCCCACCTCCCTCGATGCGCTGAGCTCATCTGGGTGCCTGCGCACTCGGGAAATCCTGGCAGGGTGGTGGGGGATATTTGGCCCCTCGCGAAATTGCGAACGGCGAATTTTGAGTCGCTGAAAATAATAGCGGTGGTATAAGCAAGAGCTAAGGCTATTGCCGCCTCCTCCGCGATCTCGGAGGAGCTTGTTTTGGTAGTCGTGGCTACGAGCAGTCATTCGGGCCCATCCACCGCCACCAATGCGTAGGCCTTGTTGTGTTGGTACTCGGCAGCATCCACGTACACCGCTCCCGAGTGCTGTCCGTACTTTTCATGCAGTGCTTGTGCTCTGGCCAGACGACGGCCCTTGTGGTGCACGGGATGCATGTTCTTGGGGAGTGGTTTTATGAGTAGGTTCTTCCTGATATGTTTCGGTAGCTGAGTTTTCGCGTCTCCTCTCGGAGGTGCGTTGCCCAGGGAGACAATGGCTCTACCCGCAGTAGTTCGAGCGAGTCTCTCCGCTTGTGTCGTGAGGTGTGCCTCGCAGAGTTCATCGAGCGTGTTGTGTAGCCCTTAGAGACCCTCTGTTGACGTGTAACGCGCAAGGGCGTAGGCGGGGGGGGGGGGGGGTGCTTATGGGGCTTCCCCCCCCCCCCCCCCCCCCCCCCCCCCCCGAAATTTTTTCGAACTGTCATTCTGGATTTTGCCACCTAAGTCTTTTTCAGACTAGACAAGACATTTTGGCGCGAACATTGCTAACTCGGTTGGATTTCGGTGCAACGCCCATGCACCTGAAGTCACGTAACGCAAAGAGCCCTGTCCTAGCGGAAACTTTTCAAGGGCCTATCGACGGCAAGCTATGGCAAGCGGGCTCGCCGCGGCATCTCGCGGCGGCCGTGGAGTCTACGGAGCCACGCATTTCAATTCCGAAACTTAATGGGCACAAAGTTCCCATAAACTTTTGACGTGAAAGCTGCACTGACACTTCAAAATTCGTACTTTAGATTTCCAAATATTGAGCTTCAATTAATTTAATATTCTTAGAAACTTTTGAGCCGAAGTTGCACTGACTTTTTTAATCTCGTACATCGGACCGTACAATGAGACAAGCCAAATGAACACACTATTAGACAAGTTGACAAAGCACGCAGTGAGGTCCGATGAGACGGAGCGTTGTTGTGCCGTCATGCCACAGGAGAGAATATTATCCATTTTATCTTCGCACTTCTAACGTATATTTTGCAAAATTTCTCGTGTATGCATGTGGTCGCTGTTGCAACTAAAATGTTGGTGCAATTACTCGCAACACATGACCGGTGACAGCTGCTGCTGCGCAGTACACTTGACCGAAGGACAGCGTCAGTGAGATTTTTCTTTGTACAAAGATGTAAAGGTTCTTGAGCGATAAAGATTCACTAAAATATGTGTCCTCTATACTTGCTCATATCATGGCCTTTACGTTTTTCATATCAGCGGCATGCACCGCTTTGATGGTTTCGGACTGATATAGTTCTAGACTTCGAGTGATATTTTCTTTACTTTGCAAGTACACAAAAACATAGACGCATTGGTATCAGTTATGTCTGCCACAATTTTTAAGACATGCGAATATATGCTTTTTTTTTTAAAAAAACGTATTTCACTTGTATAGACAGTGCGTAGCGTTAACTGATGCACAATAGCATTGTCAAGGGTAATGCGTTTATTGTTCTTGCGTTTGACCCGTCCACAATTCTTTGAGGAGGCCGCGCTGCAACATGAGCAAACCCCCCCCCCGAACAAAATTTCTGGCTACGCCACTGGTAACGCGGTAGACCGAGGGTGGTCTTGTACGCTTGTCTGATGATACTATCGATTTTATGCTTCTCCGCTGCATAGAGGCGGAGGTAGGGGACTGAGTATACGACTCTGTTTAGAACGAAGGCCTGAACCAGACGACAAAGATCCTTTTCCTTGACTCCGCGTCTGCTGTTGGCTATTCGTCTGATCAGCCTCGTCGTCATACTGACAGCAGATTTGGCTTTGTCATTAGTTTCGGTGTTTTTGCCGAAACTCAACCACCGCAGCTTGACTACTACTACCGAGCTGCCTGCTCTTTACTCATACTCGGCAACAACCCCCAACAGCGTGGGGTACCTTCATTGACTGCTGCGCTGCAGTACAAGTCATCGCGCATTTAGGTGCATCTCGTCTTAGACTTGAAAAGGCAGCACACCGAGGCCTGCGAGCTACGGCACCATGTTGTGCTTAAGTGGTTACCCGCTCTCTGTGCAGCCTCGCAGTCTACGATCAGGGTGACCGCGCAGCGGAAGCAGCGCATGACGACACCTGCGTGTTGCTACCCATTCCCTTTTCCCGTAGTGATAGGGCCAGACTTGTGGCTGCTGAATCCTGGCTGACGCAATGCTCTCTGTGGTGGTATCCACAGCGTCATTACAGACCCCTCCTTCGTATCGACCCCACTTGCGAATTTCGCATGCCACGCAGTTTGGATAGGCGTGACCGTAATTCAATTGCATCTATCGAATTATCTTGGACATTGCTTTCATTAAAATCTTTCTTCATAAAACATGTGGTGTGCGCGAAGATCTTAAACACTTGATCTGCCTCTACCAAATTTTCAATAATAATCGCAAGGCGTTGTTAAATAATTTATGACTCCATCAGGACGGCCCTCTACGCCAGGAGCATGTCCTTGGACCCGAACGATGTGGCTGCGGCTGCGTGTGGGACAAAGGCATTACTCTAAAGGTTTTTCTAAGCGGGTTTCATGATACCCTTTTGATTATCCTGTATGCTTGTGTGTGCTTAAGTGTTCTGTGTGCTTTATTTCACATTTCACCTTTTCTTTTCACCATTTTCCCCCTCTTTTTCACCCTCTTCCTTCACCCTCATCTGGAGTAGCATGCTAAGCTATCAACCAGGCAGCCCTCTCCTGAATTAATTAAAATCTCTCTTTTTGATTGGTTGCTTTGCTTTCGCACTACGCGCCCGGCCCAAACCCATTTCTTCCTCTTGATTTCGACTAGGATGTCAATAACCCGAGTTTGTTCCCTCACCCAGTCTGCTCTCTACCTGTCTCTTAACTGCACCTATCATTATTACACACATCACTTTACTTTATGTAGCGTGCTGGGTTGCACTGAATTTAGGTCGAGCCCTTTTCCTTAGCCTCCACGCTTCAGCTCCATAGCCGAGTACCGGTAAGATACACTTTTCACTTAATGGATATTGGTAAACTGTCATTCATGATAGTTCTTGCCAAATGCGCTCCAATCCATTCTTATTCTTCTATTTATTTTACTCCGGTGACCGTGGTAGTTGTGAGCAAGGAAGGTCGTTCGTAACACATTCAAGTCTCAGCAGAAAAAAAGGAAAGGCTAGAAAGAAATTAAAATATTTGCAGTACCTTGAATTCTTCATCCATGTCTTTCCTTCTTACAGCTCAGGAGAAATGTGAGAACAGTGATGCCGGTAGCAACAGTAATTATCTCAATAAATATCAATAGCTTTATCTATCGTCACTGATCAGCGAGCAGAAAATTTGTGTCCCGATGTCAACTGACGCCACCAGGGCCGAAAGGGTTCAAATAAGTCCTTCAGACATGTCAGTTGCGCGACACACACACACACACACACACACACACACACACACACACACACACACACACACACACACACACACACACACACACACACACACACGCGCGCGCACGCATACGCACACGCACACGCACACACGCACGCACACAAGACAGGGTACGGGACGAGCGCAATCGCGAAGCACACACACACACGACAGGGTACATGTGTGTGTGTGTGTGTATTTCGCGCAACTACCATGTATGAAGTATTGAACCAACTAGACCGACAACGCGTTCTACTTGGTTTAAATAAGGGTCCACTGCTTATTCTTGCAAGCAGCGGCCTGGCTGTCAGTGACATCCTCCAGCGATCATCATCATTCGAGCGGGCGCGAGCCCGGCTATTATTGGCTGCTCGTGGCGCGCTGCAGCGAACGCCAGCGCGCGCAGCAGCGGCGGCCCCGTCACGGGGAGGCCGATGGCCATCGGCAGCAGCCCCGAGCATTCCACGGCCGAACGCAGACACCCACGATCCGTCCACACAGCTCACCTGGTCCAGACATGGCTGGAGAACGTGAGTGGCGATGCACCAATTGGCGGACAATCATTCGTGCTGCGCTTTTGTAGCTGCACGTCAAAGGACAGACGCGTTACGATCGAACTCGCGCTAGGCGTCGACAGTGCTACTTCCCGGGATGGCTTCTGGAACCACCCGATTCACACATTGCACTGCCAGCTTGTGAAGCGTGAGGGTCGACTGGGGTGATAAAGTACGACGTACGTCATCTTGGCCCACTGATGCGCCCCGTTGCTGCGGGGTGCAGTCCAGCTGAGCTGCAAGATCTTCGCTTCCTTCGAGGGAGCGGGCAGCATTCCTGGAAGATTCTAGCGGGTTGTCTGGTGAAGACAGCTAGTGCGATGTGTGCCCCGTACCACAAACAGCCTCATCTGCATTGCTTCGTGAGGCGGCCATGAATACATGGCTACCGTCTTTGCGCCTTTTTAGTTCATCAGCTTTCGCCTGGTGTGCATGCAGATGCTTTTTCAATGGCCGTGCACGAGCCCCACCCGGGTCGCCAGTTCCGGTCGGTGTCGTTCGACGACGGCAAGCGGCGTGTCATCGCCACCGACCTCGACCCCGAGGTGGACCCGCTCAAGCTGAAGCCCATCGTGGGCCGGCCTCCGACACCCCGGCCGTCGTTAACCGACTGCACCACCTCCTCGTCGCCCGACGGCCAGTACGAAGAGTTGGCCGAGGCCTCCTCGCGACCCCCCAGCGCTGGCTCAGAGGCGGGCGTCTCGGCCGCCGCTCTGAGCATGGAAATGGAGGTGTGTACGGTAATCTAATAAAGTCAAGGATGCCGCTTTCTATCGGCGCAAAGTAACAAGTCTGTAGTTCGGTTCTGCAGCTGGTCTTAAAGTTTGCCCAGTCTTGGTAGTGGGTGAATGCGTGACCTTGAATGTAACGACGTCTTTTCTCTTCAGCGGCCGAGAATCGCCGGATGAAGTGTCTCATGCTGACGGTGTCTCTTTCACTACCTAGTCTGGGACGTCTGGTTGCTTCGGGCTGTCGCTTGTTCCTGCTCCACACACTGATGATGCAGGGGTCAGTGCGAGACCTTGTGCCTTGGAAGGTCTGAGGGAAGAATGTGGTCTTCTAGCAGTTGCCACTGCATATGTGTGGCGGCAGGAACCCTCTCGTTGCGTAGGACTGAAACGTTGACATTTGACTTCGTGCGGTCAGGTAGCGCAGCGCACTGTGGCGAGAGTAAGCGCCTTCAGACCTCACGCGGTGGCGGCTCCTCTGCGCAGGTGTCACCGATGGCCATGCCCGAGCGCCACCCCCCTAGCCGCCAGTGTCGCTCGGTATCTTTCGATGACGGCAAGCGGCTTGTCATCGCCACCGACCTCGACCCCGAGGTGGACCCGCTGAATCTGAAGCCCATAGTGGGCCGGCCCCCGACACCCCGGCCGTCGCGAACCGACTGCACCACCTCCTCGTCGCCCGACGGCCAGTACGAAGAGTTGGTCGAGGCCTCTTCCCGATCCCCCAGTGCAACCGCGGAGGCGGGCGTCTCGGCTTCCGCCGCCGGCCAGCAACCGGTGTGTATCTCTGTCTCTAAACTATCCTTCATGTCAGCGGGCATCACGTGGCAATATAATAAGGCGCTGACGACGGGCTCACAGCCTTTACCCAAGCAGCACGGTTATCGGCTTCATATTGGAAATGTATTGGTCCTATACAAAGGACCACAGTGAAACCATCCATTTCTAATACTGGGCCGATTACCTGAGCTGTTTGGGACGATGCCAAAGGCTCAGCGCAACGAGAAACGAGTGAAGCAGTTTCAATGTGGAAGAAGTTCTCTGTGCCGCGTCACCATAACCTGGCCATCGATTAGGGTAGACGCAGGGCCTCAAAAGAAGAAAAATGGAGGGGAACTCGTCATTTTGCCGCGGGAACTCGATCTGCACGTTCCGAGCATTCTTAGAAACTTCGACTTATTGCCCTGCGTGGCCGATTTCCCTGATGAAATCGAATTAATGTCCGGCTCCCGCCTTTTTTTTTAATTCTCCCCGTACGGTGGGCGGAGTCGACCAACGCGTGGAGTGCCTTTCAGCCAGTCCCATGGCGGCATGCCGCTCTGCCTTCGGCGGAGTAATATGTAGTAATCCGTAGAAGCAAATAGTCCGCGCGTATTTTAATTTATGCGGGCTTATTTTGCGGCTATATTATCTACGAATGAAACTATTTATTCACGGAAACCTAAAACAAAATAAATCGAAAGCAAAGCCTCCAAGGAGCTGGCTGAAAGGCACTCCACGCGTTGGTCGACTCCGCCCACCGCACGGGGAGAATTCAAAAAATAAAAGCGGGAGCCGGACGTTGATTCGATTTAATTAGGGAAATCGGCCGCACAGGGCAATAAGTGGAAGTTTCTAAGGATGCTTGGAACGTGTAGATCGAGTTCCCGTGGCAAAAAGACGAGTTCAGATTCCTCTTCAGTGCACCTTTGATGATATGGCTTGGGCAGGGCATGTAATGCGAAGGCAGGATAACCGCTGGTCTTTAAGAATAACGGAGTGGATTCCAAGAGAAGGCAAGTGTAGCAGGGGGCGGCAGAAAGTTAGGTGGGCGGATAAGATTAAGAAATCTGCGGGAATACGGGGGCCGCAACTGGCGAAGGACAGGGTTAATTGGAGAGATATGGGAGAGGCCTTTGCCCTGCAGTGGGCTTAGTCAGGCTGATGATGATGCGATAGCGTTAATGAATTAATACCCATATATGGAGCTTGCACGAACGCCGGTGGCGCTATGCATTCCGGGTAATCCGCCTTCTTGCTGTCTTCGGCAGCAGGGGGGGGGTGGGGGAATCTGACTGTGCTCTCTGCTCGTGCCCCCCCCCCCCCCCCCGCCACCGGATACGGGCCGGTGTAGTTTCGGCTGCTAGGCTCTGTTCCAGTGCAATTCCAGCAGTGGGGATGGGACTGCCGGGACCGATCCTCTGGGGATGCGAAACCCCATGGGAATGGCAGCGACTCCCAGACGACTGTGAGGGCCAGTCGCGCGCGTGAGGTCCGATGCCTGAGCGGAGGCAGGCCTGGGTTTATACTAAGGTTGGATCTACGAAATCCGGCCCGGAAGGCATGTCAAAAGAGCGAAAGGTTTCAAATACATGCTACTTCCCTCCGCACGCGCCGGTTTCTGGTTCCGGAGAAACCAGGTCCGCGCGGGGGTTTACAGTAGCCAGGCACTGAACCGACACCTCGGGGAAGCGGCCTCACGGCCGGCCGCAGGGCTGTCATGGCCTTTGCGGGACGCTGAGGGACGGGGATGGAGTACGACTGTCAGTCCGGTGACTCCGGCGATGTGGTGGAGTAACGACGGAGTAGGCCCGGTCCTCTCACCCTAAGACCCGTTCTTGGTTTGTCGCCCGGTCGCCCGGCCTTGAACACTCGCTCCTCAGTAGGAGACGAGCAAGCTAGGGGAGGAAATAAGTGCATGGATGGATGGTAGGAAGCACAGATGGGTCCTCCGGGGGTGTCAGGTCCGAGGCCGAGGGCCGGTGGTGCCGTGTAGGCTGACGAACTGGGGCCTCTACTGGCCGGACCTATCACATATGCTTCCGGAGTCTGAAAAACCGTGAAAAGCCCTCCTTGGTTGTTAGCCGGCATGTTGGAAACAAACCCAGTCGTGGAGGGGCCCTTGAGTAGCTGCTGACCCCGTGTTAAATTTTCCTGTCTTCGGCGGTCGGAGCCCGTTTCGTATGGTGGGTGGTCGGGCACCCCGTGAGTGGGGCCGCACCATTGGGTAATCTCGACGCTCTCCCTGTCTTGGCCAGGCAGGCCAGAAATGGAGTCGAGACAATTGAAGGATCAGAACAAGAACCTCGCTGTCCCCATTCCCCTTTTATGTCCCATTTCCCTTTCCGCTACTTCCCAGGGGAGATCGCTGGGTCGCTATAGTAGTATTCCTTTATTGATTTCTTTCCACCTTCGGGTGGTGAAATTACAATTGCCTACGGGCCAATTCATTTATTTTGATTGGCTTGAATCCGCGATACAGTTGTGGTGCGGGAGAGGCCCATTTTCTTATTAATTTATTATGCCTCGAACTACAATTTATCTTAGGCAGCAGTCGGCGCCGCACAGGCAGGCTTCAGTGAACTGACCGAGAGCCGCGCCGTCTTCGATAGTCAATCAAGCAAACACGGGGTTGCTCGTGTGCCATTTCTGCGCGTGTGGAAGATGTGAGCAGTTTCTGTGCCCGATTGCTGCGTGCAGCTTCACCCGAAAGATCGGGCGCGCTATGAGGAAAAGGCAAAGCCGTGCAGCGTGGACCCATTCACACTACGCGCCGACGTGTGCGCTATTGATTTGGACACGTGGCCGCCCGTCGACGTCGTCCGCAGTCCTGAATTTCTAGTTCGGAGAACAAGTTTTGTCATTCGGACACTGAAGCAAAATCTTAAAATTGAACAAAAACGCTGAAAATCGGTTCTCGGAGTGTGATTTCACCGAAATCTAGTCGTCACTTCGCATATTTTTCTGCAGATGTTTTTATTTTCGATGTTATATGAGCGCGTGCCAAACCCTCCAAGCCGGCGCGAGGTGAAGAGCGTGACGTCATAACATCCTCGTCCGACAGGCAACCGGTCGCTTCACTCGAAGCGCGATGTCGCACTGCAGTTTGGTTAGACCAAGCGATAAGGCTCCCAACGTCCGATGCTGCCGACGCAAAACCGGCAAAACCCGCGAGTAGCGATGGCAGTCGTGCTCCTGCGGGAACAGTGGGCACGCGGGTGTTAAGACGTCTTGTCGCAGCTTCCACAAGCGGCCGCCAGGTGCAACGATACGACAATAAATCGCGAAAAAAACGTGCTTTCCTCCTTTTTTCGCTAAAATGCTTGTCGAATATATCAGTTTTAACAGTCAAGCTCTTGTTTACATGTAAAAGAGCAGCTACAAAAGTTTGGTTCAGTATCCATTAAGGCCAATGAAGCTTTGAAGGCCATAGCACCATAGCAGCATGAGTCGCTTTGCGACGTTAAACCCCATAAACCATAAACCATTCTCACAAGTGGATGCGAATGGAAGCCATGCGTGAAAACGGTCACAACCGAGACCAGGCTCCTCAAAGCACAGGCAAGGGCTAAGATACAAATTCTTTTTGTTGCCGTTGTGATTTATGCCCCGGCGAACCACTCGCAAAGTCTGAACAAGCAACACGTGTGCGTGTGGGTCCTCGCGAAAAGCGACGGCGACATTTCCTCAGCACACTGCATCTGCATGGCCGGCAACGGCGAAGCCTGATCGCATGTTGCTGCCCTGCTTTTTTATGTAGTATGGCTTGCGCGTACGTCAAAAAAGTCTATAGGCAGCCCTAACACCTGGCTCCCGACCACCAATGGGATCGTGCTTTGCAACAATGATATAGCGACTTTATTTGGGGGTTTCAAGACATAGCGCAGGTGCAACGATGGGGCCCTGTCGGGGTTGAATGTTCTCGCCAGTTGATCCGGCAAATGTACGCGCGTAACCAAAGATGGTTAGTGTCGGCAGGAATTCGCAACTTTTAAGTACAGTCTTTGTCAAAAGTAACCAGGCTGCATGGTTTGCTTCTTAGTCGTATATTAAAGCTATTATACCAGCCCTCAAGCTCTGAATCTCTGCATGCCCCGCCGCGGTGGCTCAGTGGTTATGGTGCTCGGCTGCTGGCCCGAAAGACGCGGGTTCGATCCCGGCCGCGGCGGATGAATTTCGATGTAGGCGAAGTTCTTGAGGCCCGTGTGCTGTGCGATGTCAGTGCACGTTAAAGATCCCCAGATGGCCGGAATTTCCCTAGCCCTCCACTACGGCGTCCTTCATAGCCTCAGTTGCTATGTAACGTTAAAGCCCAATAAACCAATAAACCAAATCTGAATCTGTATGGTAAGGAGAACCCGTGTCCTCACCGTCAAAGAACTCTTTCCTCCTCTGTTTGAGGCAACCACTGGTTTTCTTCTATCATTTTTAGTTCCCGAGTTAAACGCGTGTGACACGCTTTGTTAACGGACGGACGACAGTATGAGCCATTGAAGGCTTTCGCCTCAAAAGTGGAAGCTGGTTCTTGCCCCGCAGGACAATTCCCTGGACCCGGAGTTGCTGATGGCTCGCCTGACCCTCGAGTGCGACTCCCCGGCGGACAAGGACCGGGCGGCGGCCGAGACGGCGCTGCAGCACGGAGAGGGCCACAGGGACGACGAGAGGAACGCGGTGGCCAGACCGGCCGGCGACGAACTGACCAGCGAGGGCGGAGGCAGCGCGTGACGCAGCGACGCCACCCGTTCGGCGGCGTCTCTGCAGGCCGCCAATAAAGGCCCGCGTGCTCCTAACTTTAAATTTAGGGCGGGTAAATTTACTAAGTAGTAATTAAACCAGTACAAAAGCCAAACTTTGGTTGTATGCTTTCTTGTTTGTTTGGTTTATTAGTTCAATGTCCCAAAGCGACTCAGGCTATGAGGGACGCCGTAGTGGAGGGCTACGGAAATTTCGACCACCTGGGGTTCTTCAACGTGCACTAGAAATCGTACAGCACGTGGGCCTCTAGAATTTCGCCTCCATCGAAATTCTGCCGCCGCGGCCGGGATCGAACCCGCGCCTTTCGGGTCAGCAGCCGAGCGCACTAACCACTGAGCCAACTCGGCGGCTCAAGATATCTATGAATGTAGAAAATGCTGTGTTTTGTTGTGACTGAGAGAAGGATGAAAACAAAATTGCACGGGCCTGCCTACTGGCTCGAGCAAAGCCACCACCGGTGCCTCGTGCAGATAGAGGAGAGTTGAGAGATCAGAGGAAAGAGAAAAAGGAAAGAAAAAGACGCGCGTCGCAGCAGGTTATCCATTAGCTTGGTACCAATTTGCCTTCTTTGGGCTCTCCTCACTGAACCCTGGCCAATCCCCCGTCGTGGGTATGTGCCATGCCACCAAGGCAACAACAACAACAACAACAACTGCGTCCGCCGGTGCGGGCGCTGCTGAAAAAAACAGATAAGCGGCCGAAGCCGCGCTCGCCGAAGCGAGGGCAGATACTCGGTATTCCCATTGTAGAAAATGTTGTTGTTAGTGGCTATATATTAGTAATAAAAATGAAACAAAAATAAAAATGGAAGGAACAGATGTTTCTAGCCGCGGCATCTTCCATCGAAACCTGAAGCACCTGAGCTGCGGCTAGCGGGAATAAAAGGACAGGGAGAGAGAAAGAAAGAAGGGAGCTATAGAAGAAAGGGTAGGGGTAGGGCGGCAGTATACTGTATGTACAAATACAGGATATTGAAACAGAAATAAATGTTATGTGCTGCGCCGCGCAAGGTTGCAGAAAATGACCTTCTGCAGATGTGGGAATTAACCCATTGCGCTGTCGCGTTGTCGTCGTTGTTGCTGCCTGGGTGGTATGGCACATACCCACGACGGGGATTGGCCAGGGTTCAGTGAGGAGATCCAAAAGAAGGTCATGTCTTTAACAGGGAGCTGTAGTGTCCCTTCCAATCTTCTTTTCAAGCATTCATTTCGCGAACACATGTACTGTTTACCAAGAATGGTGCGGTTTCAAGGTAGTTAAACCGATAGACGTACAAAACCACGTGTTCAGCCTCATTGGCTCATGGTATTGCATTGCTGGGCCGTCGGCACGATTGGCGACGGTGTTAGACTCAGGTTAAGCTCTGCTCGAGGTTAAGCTGGTCTCATATATTTGCGCCGCAGACCTAAAGGCAGATGAGAGGAACAAGATAGACGCGCTCCTCAGGAAATGCGTAAAAAAGGCTCTAGGGCTCCCAACATGTACATCGACGGAGAAGCTACTGGCCCTAGGACTGCACAATACGATTGCCGAAATCACGGAAGCGGTTAAAACCTCGCAACTTGAAAGACTCGGCACGACGCGAGTGGGAAGAGCTACGCTCAGTAATACTGGAATGGCCACAGACAGGGGGCAAAAGGATAGGGTCGACATTGACAGGGAAATCAGGGCGCACCTTCGAATCCCTCCCCTACCCAAAAACATGCACCCTGAGATTAATAAGGAAAGGCGTCAGAGAAGGGCGGAAGCGATAGAAACAATATATCGCGGCAAACCCCGAAATGAAGTCGCCTACGTGGGTGCGGCAGGGGACAGACACAGTCGATATATGACCGTAGCGGTGGTAGATTGGGGGGGGGGGGGGGGGGGGGCACTCTCATCACGGCGGCCACCATACTAGGGAAAGAAACCGAGATAGCAGAGGAAGCCGCGATAGCGATCGCTTGCGCTGGCACCAAAGCTAGATACATTGTTAGTGACAGTAAAACTGCAATCCAAAATTTCAGTAGAGGGAGGGTAAACCCCCTCACCACCCAAAATTTTAACACAAGGAGCGATTGATAGGACGATCAACATCATCTGGACCCCGGCGCACGAATCTGTAAACGGTAACGAGGTGGTGGTGGTGAAAACTTTTAATTTCTGAAATAAGCCACAGAGTGGCCCCGCTACATGGTCGGCGTCCCTAGTCCGGGACACCGCATGACAATGCCCCGTCTCTCGCCCGTTTCACCAGAGCCCTTTGGGACTCAAGCGAGGAGCAGTTGAGGAGGGCAGTCTCCCATGCCTCTCTGGAAGGGGTAGGGGAAGGAGGGAGGTGGGGATTTTGAGTACATGCTCACACTATGTGGAAGATATGACAGGTCTCCCCACAGTGCGGGCATCGCCCATCCGTGTTAGGATCGTAATGCTTTAAGATTGCAGGACAGAGTAGAGTTCCTGTCTGCAGGCGCCTTAAAGTTCGCTCCTCCGTCTTACTCAGCCCCTTTGCAGGGGCCGGGAAAAGGCGGTGCACGGTTGTCGGTATAATGCGTTATTATTTCCCTGAATCGCAGCAGCAGCTGCTTAGCCTCCGAGCAAGAAGAGCTGTGATGAGGAGCCCGGTGAATAAGCGCTCGGGCAGCCGCGTCAGCGGCCTCATTACCTCGTAAGCCCTGATGGCCAGGAGCCCAAATGATTCTTTTCGGTGTTGGATCAGTGGCAGTCCGTCTTAGAATGCAAGCAGCTAAGGGGGAGATCTCCCCTGCCAAGTAATGATCACATGCTTTTCGGGAGTCCGTAATGATGATTCTCGAATTGGCGTGGGCGGCAGCAAGCGCTATCGCTACTTCCTCGGCTCGCATTGAATTCGGGGCTCGAAAAGAGAGTCCATCAACGTGCATTTCCTGGTGAACGACAGCGGCCGTGTAAAATCCCGTGGGCGATGGCCCTGCTACGTCTACATAATATACATCGGGTCGGGAGCCATGTTGTCTCTCAAGAGCCCGAGCCCGCGCTTGTCGTCTGTTTTCGTGCATGTCGGTGTCCATGTTACGGGGAGCGGGGAGAGCATATGGCGCCACAGTACTGGGATACGCCCCGCCTCCTCTGGAGTGCAGTCGTGTTGGATGTGTAAGCGGTTTAGCAGGCGGCGCCCAGGGGTCGTCTGCATGAGCCGCGTGTATTGGTTCACGAGATGGGCCTCCCGCAGCTCCTGGTAGGAGTGCCTTGAGTTTGGCATTAGAGGTAGCCACCGGGAGATCCACGGCTCGCTTAGTTGCCTTGCGGATGATGGCGTCTATCCGCGCCTCGTCTTGCTTAGTAGTGCGGAGATATGGCACGGCGTAGAGGATCCGGCTAGCCACGAAGGCATAGACGAGCCGAAGCGCGTCCCTGCCCCGCAGACAGCCCCGCTTGTTGGAAACGCGGCGGATTATGCGCCCTACCTGTTCGCCTACTCTCTTGAGTTTCACAATGGTGGAGTCCGGTCTGAGTCTGTGGTGAATGAAAAGGCCCAGAATACGGAGCTCCTCCACCTCTCTAATATGACCTCCTGACAAAGAGATGTGAATTGCTGTCCTATCCTTTGGGTTCGCTCTGACATGCAGAAGCTCTGATTTCGCTGGAGCACATTGGAGCCCACAGTCAATAGCATACGCATCGACTATGGAAGCGGCCTGCTGAAGGCGGGCCTCCATGTCCCTAAGGCTCCCCTCAGTGGTCCAAATTGTAATGTCATCTGCATATAAGGCGTGTTGAATGCCTTCCACCCGAGCCAGTTGGCTTGGGAGGCGCATCATAGCTATGTTGAACATGAGCGGAGATAACACCGCTCCCTGAGGGGTACCCCGTGTTCCCATCATGTAAGGGCCGTAATCCTCGCCCTCAATCCGAAGAAAGGCCGGGCGATTAGTCAAGAAATCCCGTACATACGCGTAGGCCCTAGCCCCACAATCGGTAGAACTCAAGTTGGCCAGGATGCTTCCGTGTTTAACATTGTCGAAAGCCCCTTAGGGCGAGGATGGCTTTGTCATTGTGTTGCATAGTTGTGGGTCGTATTACATCCCTGTGCAGCTGGAGAAGGACATCCTGTGCAGACATGTGGGGGCGAAACCCGAACATGGTGACTGCAAAGAAGCCCTTACTCTCCAGGTATGGAGAGAGGCGATCCCGAACCATCGTCTCCATAAGCTTGCCCGCACATGAGGTCAGTGATATGGGCCTCAGGTTGTCCGTATTCACGGCCTTACCTGTGGGCCTCAGGTTGTCCGTATTCACGGCCTTACCTGTTTTAGGGATAAACGTCACAAGTGACGTTTTCCACTCGGGAGGGAGTGGACGCCCGTCCCAGATCTGGTTGATGTATTCTAATAAATGGAGGTAGGTTGAGTCCGGTAGGTTCGCCAACAGGTTCACTGTTATGTGATCCCGTCCCGGAGCCGTACCCCGGCGCATTTTTGCTAAGGCCGCCTTAAGGTCGTGCAACTCAAAAGGGGCATCAAGTGTTTCATTAGGCCTGCCAGAGTACATGTACTCAGGCCCAGGCGGGTCCTCCGTACGACAGAGATATCTGTCGCACAGAGTGTCCGCAAGTTGCGCCGTCGTACCTTGATACCCTTGCAGAGCCCGCCGGAGCTGCTTTTGCGTCTCCCCTCTCGTTTGGGAGGAGTCGATTAGACTGCGAAAGAGACGCCACGTCCCCTTCGAGCTCATCTGATGAGCTGCGGCGTCGCAGCGTGCTATCCAATTTGAATCTGAGAGTTCGGCAGCATACGCTGCAGCGTGCTCTGTGAGTTTGGCTATGCGGTCGCGTAATTTGCGATTACTTTTCTGCTTTTTCCACCGTTTAGTTAAGCTCCGGCGCGCCTCCCACAAATGCAGGAGATGGGTGACCACTGCGGGGATCTCTTCGGTGGTTTGTAGTGTTGTGGCGTGTTGTTTCTGAATGTTGTATATGTGGTTAGCCCACTCCGCGTAGCCGCCGGAAAATAGTACGGGAGGGATAGTGTGATTTCGGAATTTCTGCCAATCGGTCAGCTTGGCCTAACCCCATTTTTTGCGCGCTGCCTTCGCCACGAGTGTAATCCTGAGAAGGAGGTGATCGCTGCCTAGAGAATCTCCCAAGTTCTCCCAGGCAGCTGCTATAGCATTTTTAACGAGAGAAAGGTCTGGACACGTGTCGCGTGTTACCGAATTCCCCACTCGGGTGGGATACGCCGGGTCCGTGAGCAACGTGAGGCTGAGGGTGGAGATGAGCTCCGTCAGCTTACGTCCTCTTGGCTGTTCGAAGTGGTAGCCCCAATGAAGACTGGGAGCATTGAAGTCTCCAACGATCACTAGAGGCTCTTTGGCTGCCATTTTTATCGCGCGAAGGAAGATTTCATTAAAAGTTACGCGCGGCTTATGCGGAGGGCAGTATATGTTGAGGATATGTATTGACGGGTCGCGGCGTCTGAGAGGCAGTACCCGGACCATTGTATATTCTTGCTCGGTACTCAAATATAAGTCGACCTGAACCACGGTGTAAGCCTTATTCACCAGGATGCACGTAGAGGGCGGCCCACAGTGCAGCTCGAGATCTCTACCTCCGAGCTGTACAGGATGGGCCGGCTCAGGCCGAACATGTAGAGAAGGGCGATTAATCTCGTATCAAGAGATTACAGAACACTACAAGCAATGCCGGAGGTGTTTTCCCCCACCAAACACGGCGTTAAATAGGAGTCAGGCGACGGCGTGGAGACGCCTGCAGACTGGAGTATACCCAAACCCAGTACTAAATAAACATATCCGATCGGACTGCGAGCACGATAAATGTAAAAAGTGTGGGGCGAGAGGAACCCTCGACCATATAATTTGGGAGTGCCCTTACTCCCCAGGCAGGGCGCAAAACATTAACAGTAGGGAAGCCTGGGAAACCTTGTTGCGGAGCTCGGACCCTGAGCTCCAACTCACCGCCGTCCAACTGCCAGAAGAGGCCGCCGGCGAAACCAACCCGGCCAGCATCGAATGGGACCACCCCGTGCGGCTGGGCCGCTCCTAAGTCCCCTCCCCCGTAAAGGGGGGTGAGACAGAGTGGCACAGGCGGTGTGGTCCTTATCTGTTGGACAAAAAATTCAGGGGGCACTTTGACTGTCTAAAGTGCGTAGAGGCGAAAGCGTTTTACGCACCACTTTCACTGCTTCTGTGGCACTGGTGGCGTCACATGTAATTGAGTACTAATTACTAAGTGATGACAAATCACGAATTAATGGTTAATTACTGATTAATGCCTGAATACTAATTAACAGCAAATTAATGACGCTTAAGCTTCGCCTTTAGGAGTGGAACGCGACAGCGTGGTGTAGAGCTGCCAGGGAGTCCATGGAACGCCACCACCCGTTCGGCGCGATGCCTTGCCGTTTGAACGCAACTGTTTTTGAGGAAAGGAAATGGCGCAGTAATTCTCTGTCATCTCGGTGGACACCTGAACCGCACCGTAGAGGAAGGGAGGAAGTGGGAATGAAAGAAGAAAGACAAAGATGGCCCGTAATGAAGAAAATGAAAATTGTATTTGAGGAAAGAAAATTACGCAGTAACTGTCTCACATATCTCGGTGGGCACCCGTCAAAATTCAGGGGGTGGGGGGTGCACTTTTTTGACCTGAAGTGCGGTCACTGATGTGTGGCTAAGATGTTAAGCTTCGCCTCTAAGAGTGGAACGCGAGAGCGTCTTGCAACGCTGCCAGGGAGTCCATAGAACGCCATCGCCCATTCGGTTCTACGCCTCGCTCGTCGGTAAACTGGTTTTTGAGGAAAGGAAATGTATCTGTCCCTCATATCTCGGTGGACACCTGAACCTCGCCGGAAGAGAAGGGAGGAGGCTGGGAGTGAGCGAAGACACCGTATTCACTACGCGCCTTTGTTCATTCCAAACCATCGAGCTGGCATGGTGGAGTGGATAGCATGCTCGTCTCGCACTCCGAAGACCGGGGTTCGATTGCCGAGCTCGACCAATTTCTTACTCGGTGTTATTTATTTATATGGCCTAACTAGAAATGTTAATTAGGCTAATTTGGTAATTAAGCAATTAACTAAACTCAGTCCCACTTACTTGGAGCATCACTATATGATCCCTTCAATTGGTTGCATGGTTACTAGCCAAAGTACAATTGGCCCCGTTTGAAATTGGCGCACTGTGACGTCACGACCGTTTCGACCAATTGAAAAGCGTGACATTTCTGTCGACAACTGCTGCGGAAGACAAGAACCAGGCAAGAATATAGTGTTTAATGCACGTACCCCCTTGCCGAGGCAGGGTGAGACCTGCATGCCTGTTTTCTTCTGTTTCTCTGAAATTACAGGGTTCTGCACACAATGCTCACATTTCTCGCGTTCAGCTTGCTTGTTCCTTTCATATAACACCAGAAATTACACGAGAACAACGCAAAAAACTGAGAATGAAAGGGCAAAGACGCGACTTTTTGCATTGAAATACACAGCAGACACCCGACTTCCGGGACAAGCAGTCCAACTTCCAGTGGCTTCACTCGCGCTCGTCTCGGAAAGCGGGAATGCGGCATCCAGTCACATAGTGGAGATCAGTGGTCGAAACCCCTTGTTTCACGCGGATCCCTGAAGCTACGCTCCACCTCCGTTAATTTCAAAACGGTGGCAGCCAGTTCTTACCGGCAAGGACGTCGTGAAGTTGAATAGACAGGCGGGAAAATTTGAAAAACAATTTTTCTCGTCGAAAAATGCGTCTTTTGCCGCAGGGCAAAAGTCAACCTATAGTAGGATACAACTTAAAAAACAGCAGTTGCTCACACTGGGCCGCGGTCCGAGGCGTCTTGTATTACTCCGCTGGCCAATTGCAACAGTAAACGAAATCTAATGTATATCCAACAATCTATATCAAACATATATCAAATATCTATATCTATATCAAAATCTATATCCATATCAACAAATCTATATCAAACAATCCACGTATCAAAATTCTAGAGCTCATAATTTTTTTTTTGTGATAAGCTTACTGTTTAGGTAAAAAGAAACGCTTAAGCAGCGCACTACTTTTTCGTCGCGGAGGAATTCTGTGCGCGGAGGCTGAATGTGGGCGGAGCTTCACTGCAGACTTAATTGTATCAGACTATAGGCAGGATAACTGAAAGAATAAATTTATTACGAGAAAAATAATTTCATAAAGTTGTCCCCAGTGTTCCTCTCAGTTCTGCGTCGTCGCGGTGGATTGGAATTGCCTACTGCCAACTCCAAGGTTAGCACAATGAAAGAGATCATCAACAGGCCGCCAAAACAGGCGAAGGTTCCAGAGAGCTCGTAAAGCTGCGTAGGATTGACTTGCGCAAACGTTGCTTCCTCTACGGGATCACTGAACGCATTACTACGACCGCAAATTCGCCACCCAGCAGACTCTTGGTACAATGCAGTTTCCAGCAACCGGCGCAGAAGATTGTCGTATATTTGAGCTTCGGCGTAATCTTTCCGGGTAGGCAATGTGCCCATTGAGGTTTTAATCCTTTCGCGTGATTGGACGTACTGTCGTCTGTAAAACGCGATGTCGCATTCGTGCAGTCCCAGCACAAAGCAGACGAAACCTGGCCGCCGTGCACATTGAAGACAGTCTTCAACCCTGTCGAAAACAAGCTGGGTGTCTTGTATTCGACTTTCCAAAGCGCGCCGCAGCCTAGCGTAGAGGGCGTTTTGAAACACCGCGGATTTGTTGGGATATATGTCAATACTGGCGAACAGGGAGGTCATACAAGGCGAAAGCTCCTCACGGTCCAGCGCTGTCTCGAGCTCTGCCAAAGTGTCCACAAAATCTGGTGGCGCCGTGACGGATAGACGGGACGTCAGTTCCCCCCGAAAGTAGACTGACACAGGCATGATCACCACCAGCCAAATCAGCAGGAACAGTTTTCGGAAAGACCATTTGCGGGGAGGAATCTGTCCTCGCCTACCGCCGTCCATCGGCGCAGAGATGGAAAAAAACGAGGCTAGCAGGAACAGCATCGAATCGAAATCGGGAGATGCCCGCCCTGATTCAAAGCACTCTCCTAATAAAAGAACAAGCCAAGAAGCAAACAACGAGATCAAAATTAGCAAAAGAAGGCGGCGTGAATATGCCAGCCCGTCGAAGAATGAAGTTTGGTTGCTGTACAAATCTCTCCACGTGTAGAACGTTTCCTCTCTGTACTCCAAAACTGGCGGAATATGGAATCGGACGAAGGTACGTAAAGTCGGCCTTATTGACCTCACTAATATGTCAGCTTCACCGCGATCAATACCCAATTTGGCACGAGCGTCATCAGAATACGTCTTAAGCTTCAGCGTTGCATTCTGAGCTTCAAGCGCGCTTAGTATTATCTTGTAGCGCGGAAACTCACACGTGCGTTCCACATGCCCAGATGCCATGATATAGAGTGGACAAGCGAATATAATTTCCTTACCTTCGGGCGGAAAGGTGAATCGTGTTTTCCTACTGCCATTAATCAGGGAGCACATACGAGAAAACACAGATGCAGCACACACGGCCACACGACTTCTCCCTGAGGCAGCCGACCACAAGGACACCGGACGTCCTCCGCAGAGTGAGAAAGTACTTTTGAAAGCTGCCAGCTCATTGAGACTTAGGAGTTCTCGGCTGTCGTGAAACACGACCAGTTCGGTGAAAAAAGACGAGGTGTTGGTGGACAAAAAGTGCCGGACGCACGAAGCCTTCTCTGCGGGCCCACCAACAACTACAACCACAGTTCGCACATTGAAAGCTGCATTCGCCTTGAGGGTGTTCACGAATTCTGTCCCAGTGCTCGACCATCGTGTTGACTTTAACGGAAAAACCCGTATGAGGGAATCTTCGAAAGGATCTGTGAGGGCCCCACAGGACAAGAAGGCCACTGCGTCGTTTGGGCGGATTCGTTCCTGGATGTACGTGGAGGCGCGTCTGATGAGCTCTGCAGACACTCGCGATGACCGTTCACACACATACCCTCCCCCGCCCGAAGGTTCAGCAAATGCTCGCATGCAGACTTGTACAGTCACGACCAGCAGTGCTACTTTCAAAGGGTGAGCCGTCATCATGTGATGACGGGAATGCATTCCTCCTACACTCCGAAGCCAACGTTCAATGATGGTCACTTTTAGCCGCCGTCACCTGCAAGAGAAGATTAGTTAAATATAGAGTAATGCAGTTACGGTTTCTGTGCCAAAAATACACCGCATTCGTTCGTGCCAGCTGCGGCAGAAATTTGTCAGACCACGGAACTAATCTCAAACTCAGAAAAAGCGCTCAATTTCAAACACAAGTGCTATGCGGCATTACAGATTTGTCACATCTGAGAGACCGCTTTCTTGTGTTCCAAATACCTGACGGTTATGAAAGAATTCGATACCATTACAATGATGTTTTGTCATGGTCTGAAGTATCCGTTCTTGCTAATGAACTGTACACTTCTTCGTCTGCGAGATACTTTCGGCATAGATGTGTTAATGTAAAATGGGCATATAATATGTAATAGGTGCATATAAATTATCAACGGGGGTACAGATGGGAAAAAAAACTAAAACTCTCACAGGGCCCAAGTTAGAGCACAAAACATCTATATGAGTGGGTGGCGGAGAGCACTGAACTGTACAACATAGAGAAGCCTTCACTCATCGCCGGGCGAGGCCTTTCTTCAGTGACGCTGGGCCTCTACTCCGGCACTTCCTTCCAGGGGCAAGCGCTGCAGGCACACACATTTCATGTTCCATCCAAGTTGTCCCTGCTGAAGCTAGGCGGTGTCTGAAAAGTGAAATACAGGATTTGTAGCAAGCCTGGCTCCTGTTAAAAAGCTAGAGCGATATGGCTTTACTGAATGCGAAACTCGAGTTTCAAGTTCGTACCGTTGAATAAACTGGGTTGCAATCTGAGAGCTTTGTCAATCCACTCTTAAATAAGGGTTGCAGATTCACCGGAGTCCGTGTAAGTCACAAAGAACTACTCACCTTAGTTCGAGAGAAAATACGATAAATTTTACAAACGCTCTGCTGTGACCCAACTGCTAAACTGAGAAGAGCCCTTCTACGCACGTAGACCAGAGGATTGGAAAAGGGTCGTCGATGCAAGAAAAAATGTTTCCTTAGAAATGGCATTACTCGCAGATTACTTCGAATAGAAATTTTTCTGTCGTCATGAAAGGAAATAACAACCACAGCACTCTTAAAACAGGACCTCGAACGGAAGAAGACAAAGTTTAAATACGATCCAGCAGTACATTTACGAAACGGAACTTACACGCATGCATTCATGATCATTTGGATAAACAGCACTCCGATTCTAGACGCTCAAGTTAATGCAAGGCGCTATTGAACGAGGTATTCGAACGTCCCGTAGGAAGCAGCATGAAAGAGATTGAAAAGGAAGTCAGAAAAGGCACGTTAGGTGTTTTTTCATCTATTCCGCAAGGGCAGTAATGACTCCTCAGGGCCCTCCCCAGCAAACCAAAAACCTCTCAGAGACGTCTAGCTAGGCGTCTCTGAGAGGTTGCTACAAAGCACGCCATTGGCGATCAATATGTTGTCTATAATGCCAACTAGATGACTAGGTACCGTTCCATTTGGTTTAGGAACACGATGTCATATTCCCCGCGGTGCTTCGTCCCATGCTATAATGAAATAGCTATCGAAAGAAAAAAAACATTCTAAAGATGCCGACCTCATCTGTCTTCTTGTTTTGGCCATGACCAGAGTGGCAGGTTTTTTCCCGCTTTAAGTTTTACGCTCAGAATGCCTCGAAAAAGTTCTGTGACGGAGTAGACACTCAATACGGCGCAGTTCACAAAGTGCCATTTCAAACACTGTTCTTTAGGGTCTGGACCGTATACTTCCATATTCACCCAGATCACTTCGCTGTCTCACACATTAAAATTTTAAAATTTTCATTACACTGAGAGGGACTGGTGTCGATACACCTGGCTTCGAGTTCTCACCATGGTCGCGATATATCCTTTTCTTGTTCGGTTTTCTCGCCGGTTTGCTCATTCGGTTATTAAGACAGGTCCCGCCTGCGGTCTTGTGCCATGGGACCTCTCGCTGTATACGCTTGTAACTTTGTTTGGATTCCTCAATAAACTTTCAAGTTCAACTTCAAGACAATTAATGCGAAGCCTGCTTACGCCATAGCCGAAGGCCACAGAAGAGGCAAATCCCTGAGTAAAGTTTTTCTCGTAAAACGTCCGAATGGCCTGTTGTTCTTGTCGAATGCTCGTCGTGAGCGACGAATAACGATTTCACGTTGGTCGATGATCGTATGCGGTTAGCAGTACGAAGGGCACTTCGCGTCTTCGTCCGCTCGTCCGGCGACCAGTTGCCAGTTGGGGCAGCAACTCCAACTTCTTACCAGAAAAAAAAAAACTGGTTTATTGAACATGAGACCAAAAATGCAAGTAGTAGGAGAAAAAGACGGTTAAAAAGAAAGGCAAAAGAAAAGCGACCGAGAATGAGACTCGGCGCGCTCCTCTCTTCACCGCTTAGCTCGACAGTCAGGTGATTTCAGAAGTCGCCGACCTTATTGACCCCCCCAACACACACACACATACCCACCCACTTGAGAGCTCATCTCTTTTCAATGGAAAACTGTCGTCGGCCCTTTGCGAAACTGAGAAGGCTGTTCGCGGTCTTGCTCCCCATTTCCCGCGGCCTTGGACTGCGTCCCAACCAAACATGGCAGTTACTGGCGAAAGGGGGGACAGGAGCTACTGGCGCCGTAGGCTTCTTGCTACATCTCCCCAGCAAGAATGTTGGGAGGACGCTCGCCGTACACACAACATACAAAAGCGCACAGCAGCACAAGGCACGCGGCCGTCAACAACATAAAAAATTAGCTGAGGTTTAGCTCTGGTTAAACCGGGCAAGTTGCGTAAGCAGCATGGAGCCTGGTGGAGCACGGCTGAAACGGTTGCTACGGCAGCGGCGTTCATCTGGTTCACCTCGCTGCGGCTGAAGGTCAACCGTGGCCACCGCCGGGAGCTACGCGACGGCTCGAAACCTTGCGCAGTATTGTTTTTTTATTTTTATTTCTGTTTCTTTTATTTTTATTTTTGTTCCTTTTCTTATTTTATTTTCTTATTGCCATTTTTCATTTCTTTTATTCTATATATAAGACCCATGCATTCACTACATGAGCCTTTATTCATGCTCAAACCCTGAGCCTTCGCGGCGGAGTGGTAGCGTCTCCGCCTCATATGCCAAAGACCCTGGTTCGATTCCCAGCCTCGACGCAGTTTTTTTTTTAAGTAGTAGCGGTCCTGCCGCCTGGTGGAGCGCGGGTGAAACGGTTGCTATGGCAACGGCGCTCCATCTGTTTGACCTCGCTGCGGCTAGAAGTGAACCGTGGCCACCGCCGGGAGCTACGCGACGGCTCGAAACCTGGCGCAGTATTGCTTACGCATAATAAAGAGCACTTCTGTGTCCTACTAACAATTGCAAAAAAAAGGTCCGGAAGCTGCCTTCATGCATATGCAAGCTCAGTTAACACATTTCCATTACCAACAGACAAGTATGAATGGAATCCTCTGGTAAAAACATTAGAAAAATGATACATGCAACAACATTGCAATGGATGCAAGATGAAAAAAACACACATTAACTCCCGAGTTCTCATGAAGTGCCAAAGGGTCGTCAACACGATCCCAACGCGGGCAAAGAGGCATTTCAACACGGCACTCTTCAGGATGGTATGTCATCCAAAATGAAAACAGTCTACACGAGACAAAAATAGCACACCCTGCACGAGCTTGACTAATAATTTTCAGAGTCTCTTGGCTGTACACTGCTCTCGTTTCCCCACTCTCACCCACTGCACCATCGTGTGCTCGAGCCACAGGACATTTGTGGCCATTCAGCGTTTTTCGCTATCCACCAGGATCGAACACGCCTCCTGGTCGCACAAAGGTGAAGATTACGCGTTGAAACGTCCACAATTCTCGCATTCGTCGCATTCGCTGTGAGTGCCCAAAAAGAAAGGCAAAAGAAAAGCGGCCGAGACTGAGACTCGGCGCGCTCCTCTCCTTCGCTCTTTGTTCGCAGCGGGTTTTAATCCCGTCGATAATTGGGCGGAGCATTAGTAAATCTGCTCTCGCCCAATTTCCACCAATACCGGCGCAATGACACTGTACATACAAGTGGGCGGAGCTCAGTGCTCGCCAGAGCCCGACACGGCGGACCGCGCGCTTTTCCTGGAACATGCAGCAACCTATCGAGGCGCCAGTAAAGCAGAACTCCACCGCTTAGCTCGACAGTCGGGTGGTTTCAGAACGGGGCCTCTAACGCTATCGTGTTATTACATGGTTTGGTTTGGTTTATTGGGGTTTAACGTCCCGAAGCGACTCAGGCTATGAGAGACGCCGTGGTGGAGGGCTCCGGAAATTTCGACCACCTGGGGTTCTTTAAAGTGCACTAACGTCGCAAAGCACACGGGCCTCTAGAATTTCACATTAATCGAAATTCATCCGCCACGACCGGGATCGAACCCGCGTCTTTCGGGTCAGCAGCCGAGCGCCGTAACCACTAAGCCACCGCGGCGGGGCCGTTAATACATGGACTGCTTGCTAAGGAAGGAGCTTAAAAAAAGCGAGCAGAAGATATGGAAATCAACAGACACGGGACCCGGAACACGGTATTCATTTTACTTTGGAACAGGAGGCTGCGAATAATTGTGCCGCATGTCACCATTGACTCAGTACGAGCTGCTGAGAATAGCGCGTCCTTAAATGCACATTACAAGCTACTAAAACAGGGATCCCAGTAGTGGAACATTATAACATTTATTCTTTTGCCCACTACTTAACAAGTGCCTTTAAGAGTACGGTGCGTAAAACCTGGTAGGCCGATACTTAAACGGGCACAAGCCGTGCAATACCTACCGGTAGACCGCGAACCAGTTCACTGGGGTTTTGCAACCATAACTTTAAACGCAAAGAGGGAACAGCATTGCCCTATATAAGAGAGCGCTTTTAAATATACAAGCAGGTTGTAGCGCTTCCATGCAGAGCGCATTATTCAGAAAAACTCAAGCAGCATATTACGGTTGCGGCTACACCCTTTCAAAACAAGATGTGAGCTTGAAAAAACATGCGCATTACCGTCATGTTAGAATATGTCTGAAATGCCCTCAGTGTTTCCTTCAAGCATAGCCTCAGCAGCGCAGTGAAGGGGCATTTCTTGCGTGCAGTTAACTTTACCCATTTACCTGACGCTGCTATAAATCTCAAAGAGAAGGACGAATGCGCTCAAAAGGAACAATTCGAATCAAACAGCGCACGTCTTCAACCACAGGTGACGCCATACTAACACAGCGCGAGCTAAATTGCATTCGATTGCGCAAACCACCGCAGAGTCAAACCCCTTCGCGTCTACGTAATGTAATAGTTTAGGAACGCATACTCCACCTCTCGCACAAATGCTGCTGGAGAAATTTGCGGGCGCGTGAGCGGAGTTCATGAACAAGCATCTTGAAAAAAAAATCTAAACTGTCTTTAAGACAAGGCGACCCTTACTCAGCTGTCAAAATGAACAGTGGCAAGGCAAACAGCGGCGGGCAGCGGCTCGCAAAACAAGGATGGACGAGACCATGGGCGCTATGCTGGAAGGCCCGAGTTTGCTGAAACTCGGAATCTTCCCGAGCTCTGGCGACGCCCTCAGATGAGTGAACTAATGGTAGCAAGACAAAATCCAACCCTCGTCACGCCTCCAACTTCATTGGGTTATCTGGATATATTCCGTGCTTTATCATCACATCGGCGCCACCTCATCGGCTTCTTGGGCGGTCTACAAAGAACGGGTCACGTGAGCCAACCGCCGGTGCATTTTTCATTTGTGTGTCGCTCCACCAAGTGCACTGCGTGTGCAATTCGACAAACGAGGTTTGTTGAATTTTATAATGCACTTAATACACCTTTATAAGCATTTTATAGTGTGCAAGATTTGGATTTAAAGCGCTTTGGAGTTATTTATGCATTATTAAATTTTGCTTTGTACCGCGAGGGAACGCTACCAACGCCCGTCATCAGCTGACCGCCAATGGCGACGAGGTACATGTGCAACGCTACGGAAGTAGTCCGCAAAAAAAAATAGAGAGGTGTTTCACTCCGCGCTGTTCTGTGGCCGTGTGGTCTAACGCGTCGCTCCGGAGAGTCGACAGGCAATGGGAGCGCGTGGGTTCAAATCCCGCATGGCGATACTTTTTTATTTCACATTTTTTTTTCATCGCAAGTTGAATTTCGCGTGACTTGAATGAGAAAACTCGTTTTGTTCAGAATCACTTGAATATTATGCCGTGTTCTGAAATGAACTGCATGCATCTGTTCATTTCATGCATACCGCGTTAATGTGAGCTGTCCGAAATTCGTTGTCAATGAGCTCGCACCGACTTTTGGTCAGCAGTGGCGGTTATCTTCCCGATTCTGCAGCATTGTGACTATACTTTTTAGATGCAAGTGAGAGGTTTGTGCGAAAGATGACATTCATTCGTCGGATTTAATTAATTAGCGCCGTGGTGAGTGCTCTGCAGTGGCCCGATTAACAAGTGGCCATCTGCAACTTTCGATTTCGCCGTCGCCGAGGAGCCGACTTTTTTTTTGTGGGCCTCCCTTAAGGTACCTAGCATGTTATGAATTGTTCTGTGGAACCGGTTAGCGGCTGATCCAGTCTTCGCCAAAAGAGTCTGGGACCGACTTTGGCACTGTGCTGCAGAGTAGCCCAAAGGACTTAGAGAGAACAATTATCTTTTACTGATTGCAATGTTCAATGCATAATGTGCCTTCCTCGTGAAATAGTTGGCCTTCACCATGTCAGGGCTGGACTTCGAAGGGGCCTTTACGCCAATGTAGGTCCCGTCGACACATCCCACGACGTCTGTGATGCCGCCGCGCACAAGGAAACGCTCCTCAGCATACGCACGCTCGGCCGCAGTCGTGGGCAAAGCGAGCCACCGCTTCTGCACAGCCGCGTCGATAAGCGCGTCGGAGACGTCCCTCACACAGCGGCTCACAACGCTTTATTGGCGTCCAATAAAGCGGTCTGCGCCGACGCTCCCCTGGAAGCTCCCGGTCGCGAAGAACCGGAGGGCGCAGAGGACTTGCTCTTCGACCGAAAGCGAAGGAAGCCCGGTACTCACTCTCCGCAGGCGTGGGTCGTCGCCTAACTATTTACACAACCATCGTACCGATTTTTTGGAGAGGCAAAAATGTCGCTGGAATTCGTCGTCGGCCAAGGCAGTAAACGGGTCCAGCCGGCCGTACTGACATTTGCCGTCAGAGGAAGCGATTACCCAGGCTGCTGCTGCTGCCGACATGATCATGAATACCTTCTTCCGCAAACGAACCAGCAGGAAGTGGACGCGGAAGAGCCCCAATGGTGAGACTAGAAATGAAATAGACTTCATACTGTGTGCACACCCTGGCATCGTAGAGGATATGGAGGTCCTCGGTAAGGTCCGTTGCAGCGACCACAGAATGGTTGGTGAGACTGAAAATGAAATAAACTTCATACTGTGCACTCAACCTGGCATGGTAGAGGATGTGGAGGTCCTCGCTAAGGTCCGTTGCAGCGACCATAGAATGGTAAGGTCTCTGTATTAGCTTAGATTTGAAGAGGGAACGGAGGAAACTGGTGAAGCGAAAGGCTATTAACGAGTTAGCATTAAGAGGGAAGGTAGAGGAATTCAGAATGTCGCTGCAAAACAGATTTTCCGCTTTAATTGAAGATGACGACCATAACGTTGAAACAATGAACGAACGTCTCACAGATATCATTGTGTAGTGCGCCGTAGAAGTAGGCGGCAGGATAGTTCGACAGGATATCGGGAAGCTATCTCAGGACACTAAAGATCTGATTAAGAAATGCCAAATCATGAGGACTTCAAACTCCATAGACAGAATAGAACTATTAGAGCTGTCGAAGTTAATAAATAAGCGCAAGGTAGCCGACATCAGGAAGTTCAACATGGAGAAAATTGAGCAAGCTCTAAATAGCGGAGGTAGACTGAAAGCAGTGAAGAGAAAACTATAGTAAAAACCAGATAAGAGACAAATATTGCAATGTCATTACCAATATGTATAAGATAGTTAAAGTAGCTGAAGAGTTTTACACAAATCTATACAGTAGATATAGTATCGATTGCAATCAGAATGTTACTCAGAGAGGCAGTAGGGGACATCCCGCCAGTAACAAAGGAGGAAGTAAAGAAAGCCTTATGAGCAATGCAAAAGGGGAAATCAGCTGGTGAGGATCAGATAAGAGTAGATTTGTTGAAGGATGGAGGAGAGACTGTGCTAGAAAAACTAGCTAGCCTGTATACGCAATACCTTGTGACCTCGAGCGTACCTAGAGCTTGGAAAAACGCTCACATTATCTTAATTCATAAGAAAGAATACGTAAAAGACTTGAAAAATTACAGACCGATCAGCTTAATGTCGATGCCTACAAGGTATTTACTAAGGTAATCGCTAATAGGGTCAGGACAACCTTAGACTTCAATCAACCAAATGATCGGGCAGGCTTTCGTAAAAGATATTCGACAATAGACCATATTCGCGCTATCATTCAGGTGATAGAGAAATGCTCAGAATATAATCAGCCCCTATAAATCGCATTCATTTATTACGAGAAAGCATTCGACTCAGAAGAAAACCTCAGCAGTCATGCATGCATTGCGTAATCAGGGTGTAGAAGAGTGTTATGTGAAAATACTGGAAGATATTTAGAACGATTGCACAGCTACCATAGTTCTCCATAAAGTAAGCAATAAATTCCAATGAGGAAAGGTGTCAGACAGGGAGACACGATCTCGGCAATGCTCTTCACTGCCTGTTTACAGGAGGTCTTCCGGGGCCTGAAATGGGAACAGTTGGGGATAAGAGTTAATGAAGAATACCAAAGTAATCTGCGATTCGCTGATGACATTGTCTTGCTAAGTCACCCATGACATGAACTGCAAAGCATGATCAATGAGTTAGACAGGCAGAGCAGAACGGTGGGGCTAAATATTAACATGCAGAAAACCAAAGTAATATTCAACTGTCTAGCAAGAGAACAGCGGTTCGCAGTTAGTGGCGAGGGGCTGGAAGTAGTAAGAGAATATGCCTATTTAGGGCAGGTAGTGACAGCTGACCCGTATCATGAGAGGGAAATAGCTAGAAGAATAAGAATGGAGTGGAGCACATATGGCAGGTTCTCGAAGATTATGAATGCCAGTTTACCAATATCCCTCACCAGAAGAGTATACAACAGCTGTATATTACCTGTACTCACCTATGGGGCAGAAATCGTGGAGGCTGACAAAGAGGGTTCAGCTTAAGTTAAGGACAACGCAGCGAGCTATGGAAAGAAAAATAATAGGTGTAACGTTAAGAGATCGGAAGCGGGCGGAGTGGGTGGGAGAACAAACGCGCGTTAATGATATCCTAGTTGAAATAAAGAGGAAGAAGTGGGCTTGGGAGGGGCATATAATGCGCAGGCAAGATAACCGATGGTCCTTAAGGGTAATGGAGTGTATTCCAAGAGAAGGCAAACGTAGCAGGGGGCGGCAGAAATTTAGGTGGGCGGATAAGATTAAGAAATTTGCGGGGACATGGTGGCCGCGGCTAGCGAAGGACAGGGCTAATTGGAGAGACATGGGAGAGGCCTTTGCCTTGCAGTGGGCGTGGTCAGGCTGATTGGGCGTAGCCAGGCTGATGTTGAGGAAAATTTAGCCAACGGCTACGCTTCACGGTAATGCGATTTTTGTGCGCAGCTGATGCGGTACTAGAGCCGTAGGCGACACCATACCATACGGAACACGGAGTGCCGAACGGAGGTGGCCAAGGGTTTCGACTTGGGCAGGGCGCAGAGCGTTCTGCCGCCTATGAGCTTTTCCTAGGTCATGTCCAGGGCGAATGACCAGAGCGCTTACAGCGTGCGCTACTCTGGCGCCATCTCTTGCGATCGACGCATACCTTACTGATGACGTCATCGGCGAACAGACGACGGCGATCGCTACTCTGATGCATGGAGGAAGGAAAATGAGTTTTTGAGGCGAAAGCCTGTAATGCCTCTTACTGTCGTGACCAAGGAATGTTGGCGTGTCCGCGTTTCGGCGTCACTACTTAAATAAAGACTGTGTCGAGGCTGGGATTCGAACCAGGGCCTTCGGCATTTAAAGTGGAGACGCTACCATTCCGCCACGAAGGCTCAGGGTTTGAGCATGAATAAAGGCGCATGTAGTGAATGCATGGGTTTCATAAATAAAATGAAAAACGAAAGAAAAAATAAGAAAAGAAACAAAACAAAAATAAGAAAAGAAACAAAAATAAAAATAAATAAAAAAACAGTGTGCCAGGAAAGGCTTTCGCCTTGCAACACTTTAGAGAGCCAAAGTGCCCCCTGAATTTTTTTCCTTCCTTCAAGCTCTGATGTGTGATGCCGCGCCGCGCAGCACGCCTTCACGCTACCACAGTACCCTCCTCCTCCGGTTTCCTCCTCGCGCACTCTTCGCTATCATTGTCTTTCATCCTCCCCGCTCGGTTACGCCGAGGCACACCGCTCAACCCGGGAGCGGGCGTGCAAGAGCTGTGGTCCAAAACAGAATAAGCGACCATGAAATCGCCAGACAGAACATACACACACACAGCGCTAACTTCCAACAGTGGTTTATTGCGCAAAGTAAAAGTGGTTTTTATTCCAAAGAATCGCAATGTGACCGTCAGGGCAGATAAAGAAAAAACTAATAACAAATACATCCGATATACACCAATTCCTTTGACGACAGTGCCAGAGAAGTGTTGCTTACACATTCTTTTCCCAAAATTGCGATCTATTCGGCCTCAGTGATTTCAAGGCTGAACCACGTCTTTGTCAATTTTTAAAACGACGCATTTTGCTAGCAGCGGCATACATTGACACTCGCGTCAGTTGGCTGACAAACCTTTCTGCACGTATCCTGCAAGTCACGACCATGTTCTCCAAGCCTACCATCCAAAAATCTGCCTGTTCGACCTACATATTGCATTCCACATGAAAGAGATACCCTATTTGTCCGTGTCTTGGTAGCGCTACATACGTATCTCTTCATATCAGCCACCAAGAAGCCGAAGTTGGTGGCTGATATGAACCCTCTTAACAAACGGAAGTTGCTCAGTATTAAAAGGGTGCTACATTCTAATCACGCTGAGACCACTATCACCAAAAAACGGAGCTTCCATAAGCAATAAAAAACTACAAAACGAAATATAAATGTTGTCATTGCCGACTGATCTTTCTATTAAAGTGCATGCGTGGACATTGATTTTCCGAGGCAAATGTGGCTACGATATGCCGCTATCCACGTCAATATGGCGGCACCCTGTGCCTATTGGTGAGGACGTCACAGGTTTGATTTGAGAGGCGGAAAGATTCTAAAATCCATTTTTCTCCCAGACAAACGCACATTTTGCTTCTGAGAAAATCTCAACATCAATTTGACAGAGAAATCAATTTTTACTGACAACCTTAATTGGACGAACTTGTATCCACTGCCCCTTTGTTCTAGGTCGTCGCGGTGGATTCAGTTTCCCTAGGGCCAACTCCAAGGTTAGCACAATAAAAGAGATCATCAACAGGCCGCCAAAACAGGCGAAGGTTCCAGAGAGCTCGTAAAGCTGCGTAGGATTCGCTTCTACGGACGTATACTTTCTTCCGGGGGTTCACTAAACACGTTACTACGACCGCAAACTCTCCAGCCAGCGTTAGTTTGGTACAACGCAGTTTCCAGCAGTCGGCGCAAAAGATTGCTGTAGACTTGCGCGTGGGTGTAATCTTTGCGGGCAGGCAATTGTGCCCAATGAGGTCTTTAGCCTTTCGTGCGATCCTACGTACTCTTTTCTGCGAAAGACCTGGTCGCATGGGTGCAACCCCAGCACGAAGCAGACGAAACCAGGCCGCCGTGCACATCGAAGACAGTCTACGGCCGCGTCGAAAACGAGCCGAGTGTCTTGCATTCGACTTACCAATGCGCGCCGAAGCCTATCGTACAGGGAGGTTTGAAAGACAGTTGCATTGTTAGGAAATATTTGAAGCCTTGAAAACTGAGAGGTCATACAAGGCGAAAGCTCCCCACGGTCCAGCGCTGTCTCGAGCTCTGCCAAAGTGTCCACAAAATCTGGTGGCGCCGTGACGGAGAGACGGGACGTCAGTTCCCCCCGAAAGTAGACTGACACAGGCATGATCACCACCAGCCAAATCAGGAGGAACAGTTTTCGAAAAGACCATTTGCGCGGAACAGTCTGTCCTCGCCTACCGCCGTCCATCAGCGCAGAGATGGAAAAAAACGAAGCTAGCAGGAACAGCATCGAATCTACATCGGGAAATGCCCGCCCCGATTCAAAGCACTTTCCGAATAAAAGTACAATCCAAGAAGCAAACAACGAGATCAAAATTAGCACGAAAAGGCAGTGTGAACGAGTCAGCCCGTCGAAGAATGAAGTTTGGATGCTGTACAACTCTCTCCACGTGTAGAACGTTTCCTCTCTGAACTCTAAAATCGATGGAATTTGGAACTGAGCGAAGGAACGCAAATTAGGCATTGTTAGCCTCACTAGTAAGTCAGCTTCACCGCGATCAATACCCAGTTTGGCACGAGCATTATCGGAATACGTTTCAAGCCTCAGCGTTGCGTTCTGAGCTTGAAGCGCGCTCAATATTATTTTGTAGCGTGGTGAGTCACACATCCGTTCGACCTTCCCGCATGGCCTCACATGAAGTGGACAGGCGATCGTAATTTCTTTGCCTTCAGGTGGAAAGGTGAACCGTGTTTTCCTACTGTCATTCATCAGGGAGCACATTCGGGAAAACACGGAAACTACGCATAAGACCGAAGGACTTCTCTCATAGGCCGCCGATCCCAACAGGAGCGGACGGCCTCCGCACAGTGAGGAAGTGCTATTCAGTGCTTCCAGCTCGTCGGGACTAAGAAGACTTCCGCTGCCGTGAAAAGCGACCCATTCGGTGAAAGAAGATGATTTGTGGGTGGATAAAAAATGACGGATGCATGAAGCCTTCTATGTGGGAGCGCCAGAAACTACAACCACAGTTCGCACATTCAAAGCTGCATTCGCTAGGAGGGTATTCACGAATACTGCCTCGGAGCTCGACCATCGCGTCGACTTTAGCGGAAAAACTCGCGTGAGGGAATCTTCAAAATGACTTGTGCGATCACCACATGACAGGAAGACCATTGCGTCGTTTGGGCGGACCCTTCTTTGGAGAAAGGTGGAGGCTCGGATGATGATCTCTGTACGGGTACACATATGCCCTCCCCCGGCCACGCTTTCGGAAACCGCTCGCACGCCGACCGACATGTCAGGACAATAAGCATAATGCTGATAGGATGCACCATGTTCACGTGACTGTATGGATGCGTTTCCCTTATGCTCAAGGACTTGGCGGTTTTGTTCACTATCCCTGGCACAGATATCAGCAATCGTGTAAATATGCTCCAATTTTATCTTTGGTCACCTAAGATATGTCATCTAAGATTAGTTACCCATCGCGTAACGAAATCGCGTTTTGTGTGCAAAACATACAACGCAAATGCTTGTGCCAGCTTCCATGAAGAGCTAGAAGCGCTGCAGTGTATACCTCAAAGGCAGATCGACACCGAACGAAGTAAAAGTGCACAGATTTCCATTAAAAGAGAGCTGTAGCATTCAAATTTCCTCAAAGTTTACAGCCCACTTCGTTTTGTACCAATGACCTGACAGTTTTGGAAGGAGTTGATGTTATTACAAGGTCGTTGCTTTTTTAGGGTCTGGAACATACTTTCTTCATAGTGAACAGTACACGTCTTTGTCAGCAGGGAGCTTTCGTCGTAGAAAGGTGTTAACATGAGACATGCAACACTGGCAGAGGGCTGACGTCATCAGCTGCAGTAAAGACCGTAAGCAGCAAACTGAAACTGACATAAGGCGTAAGTTCGAATACATGGAACCCTTATGAGGAGGGTGCACCGAATTGGACGATGAATACAAGCGTTCACTCTTTGGAAGGCGAAACATTTGCTCAGTGAAACTGAGCCTGTTCCTCCGGCACTTGCTTCAGCGGGCAAGCACTGCAGACACACATATGGCGTATTCCATCCATTTTGTCCTTCCTGAAGACAGGCAGTGTCTGTAAATTGAAAGGCATGTATATCAACACCTTGGAAGCAAAAGCATCATATATGCAAGCAAACGAAAAGACATTGGCGCTTAAGCGACGTCGCAATATAGAACCGAATCTGGTGCACGGAGCCATTTTAATTCGCCCAGTCACGACACCCGGGGTTTCGCATGTTCCCCAGGTAGCCTGAAAACATTTCGCTGCAGTTCCTACTCAGGTCCAGCTGTGGTCTAGGGGTCTACTTATCTCGATGTTCAAATGCTATGTCATACATGCTTCCATCAATGACATGTATCCCTCGGCATGTATCCCTCGGAACTTCGGCAGTCAAGCAGGCATTACTGAAACAGGGTGTAAATGAGCCTTGCGTAAAAATACTGGAAGAAATCTAGAACGGCCGCACAGCCACCATAGACTGCCATAAGGTCCAATAAAAAATTCAATGAGGATGCCAGTCAGGCAGGGAGACACGACCTCGCAAGTACTTTCCGCCGCCTGTTTAGAGGATGTACTCAGAGGCCTGGATTGGAAACAGTTGGGTTACGAGATAATGAAGAATACCTCAGTAATCTACGTTTCACTGATGACATTGCCTTGATAAGTCACTCAGGGTATGAATTGTAAAGCATGCTCAATGATTTAGACAGCGAAAGCAGAACGGTGAGTCTAAAAGGTAATACACAGAAAACCACAGCAGTGCTTGGAAGAAAACAGCTGTTCGCGATTGGTAGCGACATGCTGGAAGTAGTAAGAGAATACGTCTACTCAGGGCAGGTAGTGAACGCAGAGCCGCATCCCTAGAACGAAATAAAAAAAAAGCATAAGAACGGGGTGGAGCGCATATGGAAGGGCCTCTGAAATCATGAATGGCAGTTTACCAATATCCCTCAAGAGAAAAGTATACAACAGGTGTATCTTATCGGTACTCACCTATAGGGCTAAAATGTGGAGGCTAACGAAAGGTCTTCAGCTTAAGTTAAGGACAACGCAGCGATCTATGGAAAGAAAAGTGATAGGTGTAACGTTAAGACACCGGAAGCGGGAGGAGTGGGTGAGGGAATCAACGCGGGTTAATGACATCCTAGTAGAAATCAAGAGAAAGAAGTGGGCTTGGGCAGGGCATGTAATGCGAAGGCGAGATAACCGCTAGTCCTTAAGGGCAACGGAGTGGATTCCAAGAGAAGGCAAACGTAGCAGAGGGCGGCAGAGAGTTAGGAGGGCGGATGAGATTAAGAAATGTGCGGGTATACGCTGGCCGCAACTGGCGAAGGACAGGGTTAATTGGAGAAACATGGAAGAGAGCTTTGCCCTGCAGTGGGCGTAGTCAGGCTGATGATGATGATGTGTGACTTTAGGTGAACTGACCTAAGCTCACCCTGGAGTAGCCGCTCTAGAGTCTGGGGGAATGTGGTTTGGAGATGCTGCTGACAGTTTTTGTGCTCGCGTAATCGTGACACACGCATGCTCGTTTGTTGATTGCCTAAGAGCCAGTGAAGGATCACTCTTAAGCGAGATTTTAGGAAGTGCGGTGAACTGCCAAGAAGTTGGCGAATACCCGGCGATCTCTTTTCAACGAAACATCGTCCCTGACGTAGACACACGCAAAACATACAAAACAAGTACCTCACACGCGGATGGCCGAAGTTCTGATTAAGCAAAGACTGCTCCTACAAGGAAAACGCATGAAGTTTAAAGTGGGATGTATCTTGACACCTTTGCTATGGCACTCTTAAAGAAGGGTGGCAGATCCACCGGAGTCATTGCCAGTCACCGAGAATCACTCAACCTGGTTCAATGATCTGCTCTTCATTAAAAGCTTTCGTGAAGTTTTGACACCTGCTACCTACCATGGTGGGCAGTTTGCTCACAATTCGATGGGAAGGTTGTGATGACGTCCCAAGGCCATGTTGTTATACATGGAGGAAGAAAAAACTAGGAGGGAGCATGACGTCACAATCTTGAAGCCTAGTCATAAAAAATATAATGGAAAGCATCATGGGAAATAGGCCCTCACGTGACAAGGCAGCGGTAGCTCTTAGCCGGATTTCGGTTTCGCTCTCTCGCTTTACGAGCAACTGCGCGATCATCTGCTTGTGTTCACTGACGGCTCCGTGGTGAGCGCAAACTGCTCGCTCGCTGGTGCGGCCACCACCCCCGAGCGACGCGTGCGATGACTGCGGCGCCGTGGAGACCACATGCTCCTTCGCTGTGCCGCTTCTGCAGTGCCGCGTCGCGAGATGCTCGCGGCCTACAGGGCGCTGGGAATCATACCGGACAGTCTCGAAGCGCTACTGTGGCCGCGCGGCAGTGCGCGCACCCGTGACAGAACAATGGTGAGCCTCTGTGCGTTCATCGAGCAGGCGGGCTTGACTTCCCGCTTGCTCTTCGCCAGGTAGTGCGCGCGTGACACGAACGCTCCGTGTGGGTGCTACCTCGGACGGTATACGCGGCCGGGCGCCCCACCCCGGCCGCTAGTGCAGTGTGCCGCGCGCGATTAGTCGAGACAGGACGCTACGTGCGCGCGGCTGTGTAGTACATACAGTTTACTTTTTTTTGTAAGTGATTGTGCGCAGTGGCCGGGAGACCCCGCGCAGGGGCAGACAGCCGCCGGCACTCTCTCTCGACAGCGAGAGAGAGATTTCACGCCGGAACTGCGTATGTGCGCGAGCGTACTCGGCGCGACTTGTGCCTCGAGAATAGCGGAGAACGGCGGGCCCATGGGCGGGCCGAAGTCCGCCTGCCCGAGAAATAGAATCTTGCGCAGCGCGCCGGAGCGGTCGTTAAACACGTCTGTGCGCCGTGAGCGCTCTGGAAGCCACTGCGCCCTTTCTGAGAGGCTCATTTTCTTTGCCTACTGTCGAGTTCTCCGCTTATAGCATGTGCTGAAATAAACGCTCCGTATGTGTGTATAACGACGAAAGGAATTCGTCTCTATTCTCTTTATGAACCACAGCTGAACAGTGACGAGGTCGCGGCCGCACCCTTTGATGAAAAGTTTACCTGCAGTTTTCTACAGTGCACCCAAAAACTCGAGAGTTGAGACAGAAGAGTTGAGACGCGGAGCCTTCAGACAACCTCGAGCTGGGTACGCATTCCGCCAAATCTGCAACACAGGCGCTACGCTTCTGCGCTACATCGGTGCACGGACGTTCACTAAAAAGCACCGCTGGTTGGCAGTCTGGTAACTGTGGAGGAGGGCCTATTTCCCAAGAGTCATTGCGCAAAAGGGCCCTCGGCAGCAGCGTCAGAGGAGGATGGCTTGCAGAGGCTGAGCGCACTCTCTCCTAGTTTTTTTTCCTCCATGTTGTTATATACACAGCTCAACTTAGGTACTTCTGTTACACTTCAACACTCTATAGCCTGTCTGCGAAATGAAGAGAACTGCGCAGACAGAGCAGGGGATTGGCAAAGATCATCAATGCAATAAAAAAAAATTCTTCCTTAGAAAGAGCTTTACCTGCAGATTACTCGCAATAAATATTTCTGCACCGTCATGGGAGGAAGCAACAACCACAGCACTCTTGAAAACAGAACCTCGAATGGAAGAAGGCAAAAGTGGAATACCATACAGCAGTCCATTCACGAAAGGGAACCTGCACGCAAGCACTCACGACCAGTTGGATAAACACTGCTCTCACTCTCGGCGCTCAAGGTAATGCATGGCGCTATTGAACGACGTCAACGAGGTATTCAAACGTCCCGCACAGAGCAGCGCAAAGGCGAGTTAAAAAGATATAAGAAAAACCAAGTTTGGTGTTTTCTCACTTATTCCGCTTGGACACTAATGACTCCTCACGGCCCTAACTCTATATAAAACGTCATAGGCGATCGATACGGCGCCTGTACCGCTAAGTACACGAGCAAGTATTGTTCCATTAGGTTCATGACCGTGATGCCATATTCCGCTCGGTGCTTTGTCCCATGGAATAGTGAAATGGCAGTCGCAATAAAAAAAAAGATTTCGAGATGTTTTCCTCATCTCTTCTTGTTTTGGCCTTCATCTGTCTCCTTCTTTTGGAAGAAGACATAACCAGAGTAACGGACTTATTTCCGCTTTAAATTTTACGCTCAGAATGGCCCGGAATAGTTGTGTGGCGGAATAGAAAGTCAATACGGCTCAGCCCACGGAGTGCCCGTGCAGACACTGTTCTTTCCAGAAGAGGGCAAATACGGGCTGGTACATGTACAGCGGCGGTGTTTGTCCCTCTCTTGTCCCGTCTTCTGTTGCGCTGTTCTACCCAATTCTTCAAACACTGTTCTTTATGGTCGAGGCCGTACTTCCATATTCATCGATACCGCTTCGCTCCTTGCACATGAAAGTTGCAATCGCACTGGCAGAGACTGTATTGGCGTGGTATATAGCTGGATTATAGTTCTCACCGTGGTTGAGATATTTCCCAGCAAACCAAAAACCTCTCAGAGACGTCTAGCTAGACGTCTCTGAGAGGTTTTTGGTTTGCTGGGCTGCTTTTCTTGCGTCTCCTTCCGCCGTCCATTTTCCCGTTAGGCTGTTTAGATGTCCACTACGGCTCCTCGTTCTACGCGACAAAGCAACAGGTGTTTCTTTAAGGCCAATATCTTACTCCCTTTCTTGCGCAGCCCATCGTCCCTTAGAAGAATTAGAAATCTGGCATTGAAACTGCAGGAATCTGAAACGAAAACAACCCAGCTTACTACAATGCATCCAAAAGCAGCTGACTTCTCCAGACGTCCTAGTACCTTTACAGGAAACAAGTGCAAGCCTGACATCATCATCATCATATCAGCCTGACTGCGCCCACTGCAGGGCAAAGGCTTCTCCCATGTCTCTCCAATTAACATTCTCCTTTTCCAGCTGGGGCCACCGTATCCTCGCAAAACTTCGTGTTGTGTCCCCTTATTGCTTTTGTGTGTGTGCGCCCCCTCCTAACGACCACTCGCATTCCCCTCCTAACGACAGTTCGCATCCTCCTCCTAACGACCACTCAATCCTCCTCCTAACGACCACTCAATCCTCCTCCTAACGACACTTGCCCCTCGTCGCACGCTGTCACCAGATGCCCCCCCACGGTGCGCCCCCGCACCCTCCTCCTGTTCTGGGAAGCCACTCCCTCCCGTGGACGATTCTCCGCTCCCCCCTTTCTTCGGGCGGCCAGTTCGGCTCCTGCCTCGGTCGACGCTGGTCGCACCCTCATCGGCTTTAAATAAACGAAGTCTTAAAGTACCGTGTGCGTCTTTCGCTGCATTCAACACAGCGACCGGACACGACAGTGGCGACGAGAAAGTGGATTCGACCCGCGCTACGCAACGCTATTGACAAGCCATGGCTACGCGAGGGTTTCCCAATCAGATACCAGAATTCAACGGCTCATCGTGGTCATCGTGGGTTGGACGCCTTCAGTTCTACTTTGAAGCTAACAACATCACAGACCCAGCCTTGAAGAGGGCCAACCTGCTGACGCTGTGCGGGGAGCAGACCTACGATACTGTCTGCGCCCTTATTCAGCCAAGCACACCAGCGGCAGTGTCTTACGACGACATCGTAAAAGCGCTGCAAAAGCACTACGACCCAAGGCCATCCGAGGTCTACAGCCGGGCTCGCTTCCAACGACGAGATCAACTGGGAGGAGAAACTGTGAGCGCCTACGTAGCCGCGCTCAAGAAGCTCGCTGCCGACTGCAATTTTGGAACGCTGTCGACAACAGCTACCGGGCAGGAGGGAGACGCAGCTTCTTCTGCTAACACCACCATGCTTCCCTTGGACGTGATGTTACGCGACAGATTTGTGTGCGGACTGAGTGACGAGTCACTGCAGCAGCGCCTGTTCGCTGAGAAGGACCTCACATTCAGCAAAGCTTACGACATCGCCGTTCGAGCGGAGAGCGCCGGTCACCAGCAGAGAGGGATTCGCCGGAACACCGAGCCGGTACACCAGACAAGCAACCAGGTGCGCAAGCCTTCTGTTGTTGTAAAATCGGTCAAGAAGGCACAACGCTGCTGGCGGTGTGACGACCAACACAACCCCCAGGGATGTCGATTCCAGTCAGCCACGTGTAATTTTTGCCACAAGCGAGGGCATATCGAAAGAGCATGCATTACGAAACGGAGACTTGCCAAGATAAAGTCACCTTCCCAGCCTAATCACAGCGTCAACGCCTCAGAGAATACGCCGCTATCTGATCTCCATGGAGCAACATCAGCAACACCATCTGTGTTGTACGACCTGAACACCATGAATCTCGGCACGCGACCGAAGATTTTTACAGAAGTAAGCGTACATCACCAGCTGATTAAGTTCGAGGTGGACTCCGGCGCAGCCTGTACTCTGATCAGTGAGGACACGTTCCGAACTTCATGGCCATCTGACGCACCCGGCCTGCAACAAGACGACACGCACCTGCGAACGTGGTCAGGACAGAATCTGCCACTATTGGGCTCTGCCAACGTGCAGGTTAACTACAACGGCCAGACCCATACGCTACCTCTGCTTGTTGTGAAGGGCACAGGATCAAGCCTTCTAGGGAGAAATTGGTTTTCTCCACTAGGCGTGATGATATGCGGCATACACCAGACGCCGAGCCAGAACATGGTTGAGCAACTGCAAGAGAAATACGAAAGAGTATTCTCGGAAGAGATTCCAGGAAACGAAGGGCCCCCGGTCACACTGGAGTTGTTGGACAACGCGCAACCCAAATTTCTGAAGGCCAGGCCGGTGCCGTTTGCTCTCCGAGATTCAGTTGAAAAAGAGTTGGACAAACTGGAGCAGCAAGGTGTCATCGAGCCGACGCAGCATTCCATCAAACTCTCAGCGTACGACTACGCTCTGGTCTACCGCAATGGGAGTAAACATCAAAACGCCGATGCGCTAAGCCGTCTGCCACTAGACGCAACTGTTGACGAACCATTTCCACCAGGAGACGTTCTGATGTTCGAAGCACTGCCAGAACCTCCGCTTACAGCAGGCACAGTTGCAGCATCTACGCAGAAGTGCGCAGCTCTCCGGCTAGTTTACACAGCTGTTCAACAAGGCAACGTGCATAAACTCAAAGGGGACAACTTCGACGCTTACCGCAGGCGAGCTACAGAGTTGAGCACCCATCGCGGCTGCATCATATTTGGGTCCCGAGTTGTGATGCCGAGAGAACTACGCGCACAAGCTATGTCTCTCATCCACGCCGGACATCGGGGCATCGTTGCAATGAAAAAGTGTGCCAGAAGCTACATGTGGTGGCCTGGCATTGACAACGACATCGAAACAGTGGTGCGAGAATGCAAGCCTTGCCAGAGCAGCCGGAGCGCCCCGCCGAAAGCTCCTGTCCCAGAATGGGAAAAGCCAGACACACCATGGCACACACTGCACATTGATTTTGCAGGACCAATTGAGGGCTGCACTTTCCTTGTGGCCGTAGATGCCTACACAAAGTGGCTTGAGATAAGGCAAATGGGACAGACGACTTCGGCAGCAGTCATTGACAACCTCCGATCACTATTTGCAACGTTCGGCCTGCCGCGCAAGGTAGTGTCGGACAACGGAACACCGTTTGTGTCTGCGGAGATCCTCAAGTTTTATCGCGACAACGGGATCTCATCAGTTACATCGGCCCCCTACCACCCAGCGACAAACGGACAAGCCGAGCGCTACGTAGCCGAGCTAAAACGCGCCCTTGAAAGAGATCAGACAGGCTCGCTGCAGCGCCGCCTTGCGCGCTTTCTCTTCAAGCAGCACACGACGGTTCAGAGCACAACAGGCGAGACCCCCTCGAAAATGATGTTCGAGCGTGAAATGCGAACCCAGCTCACAGCCATCCTCCCCGAGCCAAAGGCAGAGACGTTCCGGGAAGAAAAAGCAATTCCGCGCTACGGCACGCTTAATGAGGGGCAGCGCGTCCTCGCCCGACAGTTTCTGAAAAAGCCACGCTGGGAGGAAGCTACAATTGTCAGACGCATAGGCCTGCGCTCTTGGCTCGTCAACATACATGGCACAGTAGCACGCCGACATCTCAACCAGCTGCGTAGATTTACGACGCCGTCTGAGAGCTGTCCGCCAGCGGAGAGAACACGTGCACCATCTTCCCACATAGCCTGGCACCTCTTCCCGGAAGAAGAGACTTCGCCCAGGACAGACCCAGGAGACACAGCGAACAACAGCCAGCCTACAAGTGTTTCTCCCCCGAGCGCACAAAGCCAGCGCGCCTCCACGCGTGAGCGCCGACCCCCTGCACGATACCAGGCAACTTTCTAAGGGGGAAGGAAGTGTTGCGTCCCCTTATTGCTTTTGTGTGTGTGCGCCCCCTCCTAACGACCACTCGCATTCCCCTCCTAACGACAGTTCGCATCCTCCTCCTAACGACCACTCAATCCTCCTCCTAACGACCACTCAATCCTCCTCCTAACGACACTTGCCCCTCGTCGCACGCTGTCACCAGATGCCCCCCCACGGTGCGCCCCCGCACCCTCCTCCTGTTCTGGGAAGCCACTCCCTCCCGTGGACGATTCTCCGCTCCCCCCTTTCTTCGGGCGGCCAGTTCGGCTCCTGCCTCGGTCGACGCTGGTCGCACCCTCATCGGCTTTAAATAAACGAAGTCTTAAAGTACCGTGTGCGTCTTTCGCTGCATTCAACACAGCGACCGGACACGACACTTCGTAATCTCATCCGCCCATTTAGCTTTCTGCCGCTCCCTGCTATGCTTGACTTCTATTGGAACCCACTCCGTTACCCTTAAGGACCTGCGGTTATCTTGCCTTCGAATTACATGCCCTGCCCAAGCCCTTTTCTTCCTCTCGATTTCGACTAGGATGTCGTTAACCCGCGTTTGTTCGCTCACCCGGCCACTCTGTCCGCTTCTGGTCTCTTAACGTTACACCGATCGTTTTTCGTTCCATAACTCGCTGCGTTGTCCCTAAGATGAACCCTTTTCGTCAGCCTCCCCGTTTCTGCCCCATAGGGTGAGTGCCGGTAAGATACAGCTGTTGTATACTTGAGGGATATTGGTAAACTGATATTCATGATCCGAGAGAACCTGTCATATGCGCTCCACCCCACTAATATCGGACACAAACATCCGAACTAAGATTGGGAACTCGGTTAGTAGTGACTCGTGCCCCGACCTAACCTTTGTTAAGAATGCAAGAGAGGTGGAGTGGAGGAACACTGCAGAAGACCTGGGCAGTGATCATCTCATCTTATTCTCTACAGTGATCACATAGGAAGTGCGAAGATTCATAGGGGTGCCAAAGCTCACGGATTGAAAGGCCTTGCGGGGGGCCTGCACCAAAGCTGTCAAGGAGAATATCCAGGAGCGGAGCTAAATGCTTCGAGAAATTAGCGACATAAACAAACAAGAGGATCAAAAGTACGAAGGCGACACCGGAAGTCGACAACCACGTTTTCCACTTCTGGGTGGTGCGACGAGGGCTCACTAAAAAGGCAGAGGAAGCCGAAGGACAACCGAAAGCTTCGCGTCCTCGTAGCACAAGTCACGGAACAGTAAGAACAATACAGAATAACTTTTCAACTCGGACGAGGTTTGCAACTCACCGCAAGGTAACCTGGTGCCGGCACGAACGTGGGCGATCCTCAGGCTCCTGATTTATCCCTAAAAGAACAGGTCAGAGAAGAAGACACTCCAAAGAATAGTCCACGCTTTCCCAGGTTATAACAAAGACCTTCTGGGAAGGCTCATCGAGAGACACATAGGATATTTCTACCACCTTCGAGGGTCCGGCACCGTATCTCAAGAGTGGAGGCACGCAGATATCATCTTGACACCAGAGCCTGGAAAACAACCCGTTCTAGAACATCTAAGACCCACTTTCCTCGCTTCCTGTCTTTGTTTCGTGTTCGTCTGTGTTCGTCTTCCTTCCCGCCCTTCTTCTCCCTTCCTTTCTTTGTCCTTGTGCTTTTGCGCTGGATACTATGAACTTAATTCAAGACTACAACACTACCAAGAGCGAAACGATCTTCTACACCACGCGATGTTTCGGTTCCGCCCTCACCTCTCTGCGCAGGACGTGCTACTACAACTCAAGGAAGAGGTGCTGACGCACATCCCCCAACGCCTAGAGAACGTCATCCTGGCGGTCGGCCTCAAGGGAGCCTTCGACAACGATATCCCCGAAGCTATACTAATCTGCTTAAGCGCCCTAAACAGCGGAATACGGATTTACGACTATGTAAGGGCCTTCCTCTCGTACAGGACAGCCACGATAGGAGTCGGGGAGCTGCGAACAGAGGAAGTCTGAATGCCTAATAAAGGTACACCGCGGGGGTCGGCGATATCACCCCTCCTGCTTAATGCCACCATGGCTGGTCTCCCACCCCGCTCGAGGCCATATCGGGGATCAGTCACGCGCTCTACGCGGACGACACCAACCTGTGGGTCAACCAAGGGTCCCTTGGAGGCAAGGCTGGCATACTCCAGGAGGCACCAAGCTGCATTGGGCAGTATGTCCGAGAATCCGGGTTCACCTGCGCCCTCGAGAAATCTAGGCTCATCCAGATCCATCGTCGCAAATGTGACAAGCGAAGCCAATCCTTCAACATCACCACTGAGGGGCAAGACACAACAAAAGTCTCAACCGTGAGAACTTTGCGGATGTGGATTCAGTCAGACCGCAAGGCGGACTACAAGCTCAAGCGCCTTGCCAAAACCCAAGTTACTGCGATGATCACCAGAGAAACCAACAGGAAGAGGGCACTCAGAGAAAGATACACCTGCTAATCCAAATTTGGACCGGGTTATTTTCCAAATCTCCCCCCCCCCCCTCGAAATTGGACGTCTGATTAGGACCAAATCGATAGCCAACCTAATATGAATATACTCAATACAATGGTGACCTCCAAATTTGGCCTTGTCTATTTCCAGATTTGGCCCACCCCTACCTTAAAATTTGACCTCGGGTTTGGACCAAAATCGACGTTTGGGCTCATTTGAATGTGCTCGATACGATGGTGACCTCCAGTTTTGGCCATGCGAGTGATCCCTGAAAATATGACCATAGTCGAACTGCAAACCATAACCACAAGACGGTGTTTGCCAGAATCTTAAGAAGCTAAGGACAACGCAGCGAGCTATGGAAAGAAAAATGATAGGTGTAACGTTGAGAGATCGGAAGCGGGCGGAGTGGGTGAGAGAACAAACGCGGGTTAACGACATCCTAGCTGAAATCAAGAGGAAGAAGTGGGCTTGGGCAGGGCATGTAATGCGAAGGCTTAAGGGTAACGGAGTGGATACCAAGAGAAGGCAAGCGTACCAGGGGGCGGCAGAAAGTTAGGTGGGCGGGTGAGATTGAGAAATTTTCGGGAATACGGTGGCCGCAATTGGCGATGGACAGGGTTAATAGCAAAGACATGGTAGAGGCCTTTGCCCTGCAGTGGGCGTAGTCAGGATGATGACGATGATGATGAAAACTTATTGCGAACTGAGTACTTCATCCACTTCAGCAAGTTAAGCCAAACGATAAGAAACAGAAAAGTCATAGCAGAAGCAAGATTAGCTATGGCTGGACCATTCGGTGTAACAGGGTTAAAATGGTGTGATTTTTTTTGCATATTTCGAGGATGAAAAGAATGACAAGTGAGCGAGATGGTGACTGCATGCCGGCAAAAAGCAATAGACCAGCAGGTTACGCTTTTATAGAGGAAGTAACATAATCTGCATTGAATAAAGCTATTATAATCTTCTCAGCTGCTTCCATGAGTATCGTTATCTTTTGGAGTAGTGTATATGCGCTTGTGCATTTTATGCACGGATGCACTGATAAGCGCTTCCATGTTAGGATCGAGGGTTGGTGCTTTTCAAGAGTTTTAACCATCAAAAAGATAGCGTCACCGCATTTTAACAGCAAGTTTCTTTAAATCAGAGGACATAGTGAAAGTAAACTCTAATGCAATTTATATTAAGGAGCGTAGAATAAAAACACAACACAGAAAACGGCGTTTTCTAAAGCATTACTAAAACGTAGTGCTCATCTTACAAACTTAGCAGACTGCCGTACTACTGCAAGACTATGCCCCTTTCAGAAGTTTTACTATCATCCCATGATCAAGTCTGGTATCAGCCCTGCCCACTGCATCTCCCGCGAACCACCAGAAGGCCGTTTACCCTTCCCCTGCCCACACAATGCTCATCTGTCATCATTTTTTGTCCGCACTGCAAAGGACTGGACTGACTTGCCCAACGCTGTAGTACTTCACTCCGGCGCATCATCATTCAGAAGGGTAGCGGATCGGGCTAGTTTGTGCAGTTTTGACATTTTTCGAAGCGCTAAAACAACGCAGAGGGAACAGACAGGGACGAGCACTCGTCCCTGCCTGTTCCCTCTGCGTCCACGTTGTTTTAGCGCTTCTGAAAAATGTCAAATCATTCAGATCATCCATCGAATTAACTGTGTACCCTGAACTCCACTCTCTCATGTAATGCCCCTTTAATGAGACCATTCATCATCATCATCAGCCTGACTACGCCCACTCCAGGGAAAATGCCTGTCCCATGTCTCTCCAATTAGCCCTGTCCTTTGCCAGCTGAGGTCACCGTATCCCCGCGACAAAAACAATCAGAATGTTACAACACTTGGAACCTAGCTTCACGGTGTATTATGTGATACACAATGAGAGCATTAGACAACTTCTTGTACACCTTTTCAGTAATCTTTTTTTTCTGATTGCTCTTCCTTCCATCATTTCAGCTTTTGCTGCAGCGTCTCGGCTAACACACACCTTTTTTTCGCGTTACAAGAAGAGTAAAAAGCTTACCAGACGTTTGTTTCAAATGACGCTATATACGCACACCTGAGCAGTGCGATCCGATATATCTGGTGACGACTTCCACGTTCAAGTTCTCTGCAGCCATCCATAGAAAAGTGCATACCCTACTCGCGGATGCCGAGGAGTCTGAATCCATTAAGACTCCGCATAATGCAGTTTTTGACGTGGCACTTTTTGCACCTTCCTCACTCTCGCCTTTTTCTCGTTCTGGTTTCGTATACGTGTTTGCTGCCGTTTCAGCTTGCGTTATCGAACAGTACGACCACCCAAAGGCGTGCTATGTCGTTCTCGCATTGATTTATTCGCTCTCCTAAGAAAGGAACGTCCGTCCCGCACGCCACGTCACAAAATCAATTCAACATGCGCTTAGACTATGCATTTTGTGCTTTGAACTAGCATGCTTTTACGTACCACGGAGACAGGACCCTTCCACAAGTCATGCTAATTGAACATTAAGGGTATAACCAGAATATAATAAGGGAGTAATTACTCATTGTCATCCACCCAACCGTAGCCATACGGCTACAAAGGCAAGCTATACAGCTGCCACAGAAACTTCGTAGTCAAAGAAAAATTCGTCACGGACTGGGGTCGAACCCGGGACCACCACTTTACTGGAGCAGTCGCTCTACCAACTGAGCTAACGGGACGACTAGCGTATGGTAAAGCGAGAGCGAATTGGTATGAACTGGAAGTGGGAACAGTGTTGGTAAAATGTTTAGGGGAATCTCCCAAGGTTTGGTTTGGTTTATGGGGGTTTAAGTACGTCCCAAAGCGACTCAGGCTATGAGGGACGCCGTAGTGAAGGGCTTCGGAAATTTCGACCACCTGGAGTTCTTTAACGTACACTGACATCGCACAGTACACGGGCCTCTAGAATTTCGCCTCCATCGAAATTCGACCGCACCGGCTGGGATCGAACTGCGTCTTTCGGGTCAGCCAGAACCACTGAGCCAACGCGGCGGCTCTAATACCTTAGGTGATTCATACTCCACCTTGCGGGATACTCCTAAACATATGGCCATAACTAAAATGTGTACATGAAGTTAGTATTGTAGGAGGTCCCAAGATATTAAAAACGTCAGGAAGACTGCTTAGTACAAAATAACGTCGTTTTAAAATGTACTGAAGCAGTGCTCACTTGTTGCTGTCACATCAGTACACAAAAGCGTATATAAAAACAACAAGCATAAAATAGCATATGTACAAGGCACAGCAAGCACAGGCCAAGAAACACAAGATAGCAAAGCGAGCAGAGACTGGCTACCAAACCAATTGAAGAAAGCGGACAGTTTAGGAACCCGCGTTGAACTGACCTTCACGTTACCTTCAGCTCGTCTTTCAATAATAATAATAAAAAAACTTCCCTGCTCTTCACTTTCGCCAAGCAGGGTAGAGGCCAGGTTCCATTAACCGGCAATTTCAGTACCGGAGATTACTGTAACTGTCAATCGAATATTACCCTAGTCACACGGGCCGTCTAACCCAAGAATTAAATAACCTCCTTGGTGTAACCGCGGTTACCGAACTTAATTGCGGTTATCGCGAATCACGGTTCGCCGTTGTCACACGTCTCGCTACCGTTCTCGGTTTGGGCATCCACCGGCCGAGTGAAACGAACGAAGTGACGCGATGATCGGCAGAGCGAAGCAGCATTTGCAAATACTTTACAACGCAGTGTTTAGAGTGCCGTCCGACGGCGCCGTCCGACAGCGCCGTCCGACGGCGCCGTCCGGTGGTAGTACTGCCTCCACTGCTATCGTACATACATCGGCGCAGCTCCTGCAAGCCGTCCGCGCCAAGGCAACGCCTTTGCGATGGAGCCCTGGCGCCAGCATCTGAAAACCGTGCTAAGCTGTCATGCTGTCGTAAATAATAAGCCCTGGGATGAGGGAATGTCAAAAATGATTCCTCTTCGAGGATCGCTGATCTGTACCGAGTTGACGGTAGGAGTAATAACTGCGATACAAGCTAGGGCGTAGCAGCTGCCGCTGGTGCACCGCGGCTCACCCGATCTCTTGCACGCTAGCTCCGATGCTAAGCCGTCGCTGAAATCGATCATATATCTTTCTTTTAGTATGAGACAATGGGGTAGTCAGTAAGGCAGTGCAATGAGTAGACCATTTACGGTAGCGCTGGTCAATTCAAAAGCGCAGCCCACTGTGGCTTCGATGCGAAACAAGTTAGGCCTAGCGACGACTAGGGAGTAGCACACTGTCAGAGCGCCGTCGTCCGCCGCGCTCGCAGGCGGCACCGCCGCAGTCAGCTCGCGAAATCCGGTGCAGCGAACGTTGCGCACTTGTCGCCTACTTAAAGATGCGGCGCAGGGAGCGGTCCTTTTAAGATATTAGTGCGCTAGAATGTGCAGCTCGAGCATCGCGGGACGGTGCGCAGTACGCTGTTGCTGCGCTGTCGGACGGCACTCTACACACTGCCTATTTTAATGTGTTGCTTTTGAAACGTGATTTTGCGAGAAAAAAGTACGTTGCTGAAGTGCACCAGCTCGTACGCTTTTCGAAACTCGGACGCCTACGGGCACTTTCCGTCCACAGACGCCGCCGTATCTGGATTAACGACGCAAACCGAGGTCGCAAAGCTCGGTTCGTGGTTAGCGGACTAGCCTCTTCCGAGAGTTGACGTATACATTTCCCCGTGGAATATTGGAAATGAATGGTTTCACTGTTGTCCTTTGTAGGACGTACCGGAATTGGCCGATACATTTCCAATACTGGCCAGATTACCGGGTGCTGCTTGAGACAGTCCCCTACGTTGTTTTCAAGCATAAAGCGCCGTCAGCTCTTATTCTAAACCTATTCAGGCGACCATCTCCTGGAAACCGCGGCGGATACAAGGCTGAACATTCCCGAGCCATTTGAAATTTTCCGTCCGAGTAATAACCAGCGGAAAAAAATACAGCTCCGAGCGAGATTCGAACCAGAGTCGGTGCAAAGGGCAGTTTCGTAGCGCTTCAAAATGCACGCACTGTTTAATTCCCGCGTTTCCGTAATTCATATTTGCAGACTACGTTCCTTCGTCGAAAACACTTGGGACAATATGGTTTTCCCGAGCAAAATTTCTCACTGTGAGTAGGCGGTCCTTCCCCTCCCCACCTTCAATTCCGCTAACGGGCAGATCTGGGCTGCTGGGTGAGTGCGGAAGAACATTTAATCTCATTTTGGCAACTTACTTCCTTATTAAGCTACAGCACTGCGAGGGTGCGCATTATTGTGCTGCAGTGTGACTATAGTCTTCTTCCATCTAGCTTATCACGCAGTCCACAACGGAGCTCAGAGAGCATTATGAATAAAAAGCCATGCTTATAGTTTCTATTGTTCAAGGAAATCAACCAAACTGAACCATTCCGCTTCTCAGAAGGTCGTGTCCCCAACGTCGGCAGCTGACGGAACCGCCGTTGCTATCCTCCTTGATGGAGAATTCGAGTGATGCCACGCAGGAGGTGTGGAGTTCTACCCCCCGCGCCGCCGGATACCCACCGATTTTCCAATAGCACTTCCCCTGACCCGGCGCGCTCGTTTTGCCTGAGGTGTAACGCTTGAAAAATGGGTATCCGACGCCACATTGTGTAGTCAAAAACACCTTATGTCAGACTTTTTTCGTCACCGGTTTCAGTAGAGATCCGGAAGTCATGTCATTCGCTTCGATTTTGTTAGCAAGTATCGTCCAACGCTGCCTGTCTTCTAAACAGTTAGTAGGCGATCACAATCTACAGAGGCCACAGAGCTGCACATTTGAACCTTCCAACTCATTGTGTGGTGCGCCACCGTTTCAAAGTCCTACATGAGGCATTTTGACTGCTGTCGACCAGCGCAGTTTCTATCTCAGTGCTTAGGTTTATGAATAGTCTACATTTACCGTGCCGCCGCGGTGGCTCAGTGGCTATGGTGCTCGGCTGCTGGCCCGAAAGACGCGGGTTCGATCCCGGCCGCGGCGGCTGAATTTCTTTGGAGGAGAAATTCTAGAGGCCCGTGTACTGTGCGATGTCAGTGCACGTTAAAGAACCCCAGGTGGTCGAAATTTCCGGAGCCCTCCACTACGGCGTCTCTCATAGCCTTAGTCGCTTTTGGACGTTAAACCCCATAAACCAACCAATCTACATTTACCCCTGACAATCACTTATTCAAACCACGGTGTCGCGGTGATTCAAACTTACCGCCCCTACCTCGGACGCCTCAAGACAAGCGCCATTTCCGTATCCGCTTCCGTACTCGCGCCGCGCATTTCGCGCACATGGCAGTGCTTGTTTAGCTTGTTGATCGTTGGTTCTCTCGGAATTGCACGTGCTTTTGCCGCTTCTGCTAACACCGGTACCACATCGCGTCCTTGCCAGGCACACACCGAATGTTTCGGCACTGACAAGTCGATGGGCCGAACGGAAAGCCCTTACGATCGCCTTCGACGCGGCGTTGAGCAGCTTCTGAAAGCAAGCGGCTACCCCGACAGTGATGTAAAGGAGCTACTGGAAAGACTGCCTAAGCGCTGGGAAAAGCATGGAGATCTTGTGGTCGTTAAACGGTCTGCCTTTGACGATCGCCGATGGGACTGCGTCCGTAAGTAACCGTGAGAGAAGCTGTAGAAATGAGCAATCGGTACTCTTCCCAGCAAACCAAAAACCTCTCAGAGACGTCTAGCTAGACGTCACTGAGAGGTTTTTGGTTTGCTGGGTTTCTGCCCGAGCCATGGTTCAGAGTGCAGGGATTTCATTTTTGTCTTTTTACGCCAATCATAGGAGTCTGATGGTCAGTGAATTTCACCGGACGAATTGCGTTAAGAAAGCGCATTCATTTGATTCGCAGGCTCGAGTCTGTGGGACATCATTTGCGATTCTCTACGCCGCAAGAGGTTGGCACTGGGGGGAAGCATCGTTGACGACGGTCACCGGACGCCCAGAGTTGATTTGGTGCGCGGGAACGATGGATGGGTCACGCACGTTGACAACAAAATCAGGTTCGGGCGCCTACGGGGCGTGACAGCTCACACTTGTTCTCAGTGCTCAGGCTTGCGCTTGCTGTGTATGATTCCCTGCTTCTGCTGTCGATTTTCCCAATGGGCACTGAAACTGCTTTGGACATCATGAGGGCTCTTGAGACGTCCTGAGGACGTCCATTGGAGTTTTAGTGTCCGTTGGGTTTAGTGCATCGCATCATTTAGTTTTTCGATATGCGCCCTTTGGCCTGGTGCTGACATAACCTTTTCAGAGAAGCGTTATATTCTACTATCGAGAAAAATGTAAAAATTTGTGTGTGTGTGTGAAATTTGAACCCCCTATTCAACAAAAATAGCATGAAGTGCTCAAAACCTTAGAATTCACGCAGGCTGCACACTTCCACGCACATTAATTAAGAAATAAATGCCATTTCTCTCTGACTTCATATTTTTTGACTATTCCACTTACTACGAACTTTGAGTACAACGAACACAATCCGCGACACTGTCGCATTCGTTATAAGCAAGTTCGACTGTATATCATTGTATATGTGGGCCTGTCCATACCTGAGAAATGTCAAAATTGGGGAAATGGAAAGCCTGCTGAATCTGCGATGTTCCATTACTGTGGAGATCAAGCATGTATGCATGCTGCCATAAAAAGCTCAGTCTGCACCATAGCACAGGCCTAGAGAGTTGCCTTAGCTACAACTGTTTCTTTCGTAATTGAGATCAGCTTACTATTGAAACGGTGGGTGTATGGAGTCTCTGTAATCGTACCATGGTTTGGATTGGGTGTGTAGTGAATGTATGCGGCATGCTACAAGAATGCACTACCCTGATCTTGCAGCTAACATGTTGCATGGCTTTTGTAATGTGCTCATGCTAGCTTGCACAGCAAGTAAGGGTGATCGTATGTAGTTGAAAGAGTTGAAAAGTTCTGTTTGTTGTCGAGCCTCTTGGTATACTTTCGACGAGAGAGAGGCAGGCTAATGCAAAAATGGATGCAGTGAGTATATCTTTGTGCAAAGGAGAGCAAAATGTGTGCTATTCCAACCAAAGTGGAGATTTCATTCAAGGGAGTAGTTGCTCGTTCACATCTTATTGAGTGCAGCCATATGGCTACATACAACTCATCCTGTTATGAGCTGACCGTCTGGTCGAGTGATCGCACCAGACAAGCAGTGGTCCCAAGATCAAGCCAAAGCCTAGAACACAATTTCATTCAGCTGTGAAGATTCTGAGAAAGCTGCGTGGGTTTTCCCTATAGTTATGTGGGTACACCCATGTTGATGCTGACGAGTCATTATTCCTATAATTTAAAGTTTATACTCTGTTTTCAGCTGAGTTTGGTTCAAAATTGAGTTTATATTTGCCTCCTTATAATGGTGCTCTGTATGAGGACGGAAGAATAAACTATTTTCCCTTCTAGTTAATACGCAAAGGGCCTCCAGGTGCCTCAAGTTGAAAGCAGTTTTTCAAAGTTAAATAGGACGGCATCATCTGTAGTTGTTGCGGCAGTTTGTAAAGGCCAATTAAACAAGCACTCTCCCTGTTCTAATCTTGATGTTTATGAAGGTTCAAATGTGCCCTGCTCGTGTACTGCAGTGAAAGAGCTTGTTCTTGCTTCTGCCTGCTCACCAGCCCACGAGCCTTTGCTGTCATGTGCAGGTACACATTCGATGTGACCCGCTGCATGTTCAGCGCGGGAAATGTCACGGAAAAGCTTCGTGTGGCCAGCATGGACTGTCGAGGGCAGGTGGTCGTCGACCTCTTTGCAGGTGCGTTGTTGGGATGTGTGAAATGGCAGTAATTAGTCCTAGCAAAGCTTGGTACAGAAGCAAGCTCATGCTCCGTTGTTGCAGTCTGGGCCATACTGTCACTTAGCAAATGGTGGTCACATGTCTTCAGGCAAAAAAAAAAAAAATTAATGCCTTTGTATGAATTGTTAAATTGCAAATTGCTGGTTTTTATTGTCGGGCTATGAGGAACAGGCTCTGAAATCATTAGGCCACCTACGGTTTTCAACTTGCGTTGACGTCGCACTGTGTGCGAGCGTTTTTTGTAGTTTGCCTCTATTGAGATATGGCTGCAGTGGAGTTTAAATAAGGCACTTTGTGCTGAAGTGTAACACAGCTTTTTCACCTTCAGAAGTTTGTGTAAATATTAGGTTAACCATGATAAACACAAAAAAGGAGTTCGCCAGTGCAGACAGCTGAAGGTACCATATGAAAGCTACAATTAAGTTATCATAAACCTTCTGTAGAAAGGCCTCATCAGTTGCTTGATAGGAGTTACATACCTCTTGTAACCCTTGTTCTTCAAGGCATGGTTCACTGCAGGGTGCTGCTGAATAGTACTTGCTAAAAGGCCAGCACCCAGAACTGACATCATGTCTTATAGGCAGTACTGTTTCAAGTGATAATACTGCTCTAATGCTGCTGTATGCGGCTTTTTTTGCAGTTGTGATGCTTGCAACAACCTGTCAAGTTGAGAATGGACGCTGAAACTATATGAGTGCAGGTGCTAATGCACTCGAAGAAAAAGCTGGCAGAAACAGACTGAGCCGGGAGAAAAAATGAATCTGTTATTTGATAAACATTTTCATTGTGGAACCTACCTCTTGCAGCTTGTTTCAGAATAAGGCATTTAGTGTCCTGCACGAAATCATGGCTGCTGGCAAATTCCTCTCATTGGATATAAACAACCCACAAAAGTCTTGCAAGAAAAGCAGAATGGTTTACGAAAAGAACTCGAAGTCCTTCCATCTAGAGTGAACCGTAATTCATACATTAAAACCTGGGTGTAGCGAACATCCATGTAGCGAATTTGTATATACTGCGAAGTTTCTCAATTCCCCGGCGCCGTCTCCATGAAGAGTGTATTTGTGAATTGTATGTAACGGGTCCGTTATGGTGGCTGACTTTGATATAACAAGCTACACCAACTATCAATTAGTCAGTGCCACGTTGCATAAAATTAAGCTAAGCCACGCGAGAGTATCACGATGATAGAGCCAACTGCCATGAGAGGAGCATCTACAGTAGCAGTGAGCGAATGCAGTTGCCACGACGCGCTGCGGTCTAATGCCAACAGCCCCACTTTGTGGTAAACACAGTATACTCCACAGTTTTCGCATTTATGTACATTGCACCAAGTGTAATTGCAACAGTGCACCTTCAATGCATCTTGAGAAGCAGTGCAGTACTACACGACGCAGCAAAGACAGGAACAAGCAGTGCGAACCCGTTGCTGCTGCTCAGTTCGTGATTTGGGTGCCGACAGTTGACTCGTGCCAGAAGCGGAGATAGTGGAGAGTGGCGGAGATGTGAAGCAAAGACAGTGTCCGTTTCCTATGGCAATGAAGAGGACATATAAGAAGAGGCAGGCTTCTTTGAAAGCTACTTTTGAAACATTTGACGGGTCACGGTTCTCAAAACCAGAACTACTACGACTGTGGCCCCTACAATGAGAATGATAGTCTGATGAACTTGTGCAAATCTCTTAGGGAAACATTAGTATTTGTAGGAAGTAGCACATTACATGAGGTAGAAATACATCGAATTTCATTGTGTCATTTTGCTCCAAGTTTGCTGGCTTCATCAGTGACCCACGCCATTATTAGCTAAGTGAGCAAGAACACTAAAACAGAAGCAAATGGTTGCCATCGTAATGGCTGCCCGAAAATTCATCTATTAGGGTTTGTGCAACAATGCTGCAGATGACATGGCAAGTTTCTGCAACTATGCAGGAGATGCAAATGCTTTGACTGAAAGCGCTTTTGCTGTGAAAAGGAAATGCATCTAAACACGCGAAAAGCTCTGCGAGAACATGACTTGGAAGTCATGAGCTTTGCGTGATGTATGAAGTTTGCACTGGACTGGACTGGGTTAATTGGAGGGACATGGGAGAGGCCTTTGCCCTGCAGTGGGCGTTGTCAGGCTGATGATGATGTTGTCAGTGTACCTTCATGGACATGCCATGCAGTATTGTTGCCCATCGAGTGGCTCCAACCGTCCCACTTTTTGCGTTTGTCTGCAGGCATTGGCTACTTCACACTGCCATACCTCGTGCATGCTGGAGCAGCCCACGTGCATGCCTGTGAATGGAACCCCGATGCTGTGGAGGCCCTGCACAGGAACCTCCTTCTCAACCGGGTGGAGGACAGGTGTACCATCCACATGGGTGACTGCCGAGAGGTGAGGCATCATTAGATGCAGCTTGAGTCCTGAGGCAGGTGCAGTGTTTCTCTGTGATTGGCGGCAATTCGCAGGATAGGAAAGGGAGAAGGGTTGGCGCAGTGTGCTGTGTTCTCTCTCCGCTCTATGACCTCCCTTGCTTGTGCTGTCAGCTTCATGAAACGCTGTATCAACTAGCTCATGCTTTCAGTTACTAAGTACGGTCCTTCCTTTCAGACTCAAGATTGTTTAGTGTTAATACCAGTAGTACTATGCAGCAAAACTACGATGTGCACTTTAATGTGAAAGCACTGTGCCTTTCATTTCTATTCCTTTTTTATTTATTATTTATTTTTAAGCTTTCTCCTCCTTTCTATTGCCATGTCTACTCATTTGCATACAGTTGTGAGGCAGCGCATATACTAGGTTAACCTTTGTTCACCAGCAAGCAACGTGGTTTTGTGGCCCATGCGATGCATGCTCGCTTTGCAGTCTGAAAGTCCTGGGTTCAGTTCCCACACCTTTGACGGAATTTTATTTTTCTTTGATACCACTGTGACGAGACGTCACCTGGGATTTTTGGGACCATTGTTACTGGTCAACACTGACACTGGGTTTCGTTAACGATGGGCAATTCAATGCTTTTGCATTAAATTAATGAGTCCAGTAGGCAAAGGTAGTTGACAGTTTGAAGTTCGTGCAAGATTATGTTGAGAGCACAGCATGGAGGTGGGATGCGAGACAAGACTGACACAACACAAGGACTATTTTTTGACATGTATTTCTTGCATATAAAAATATATATAAGGACCTAAATAATATAAGAATGTAAGAAATTCGCGTCTTTCGGGTCAGCAGCTGAGCACCACATCCACTGAGCCACCGCAGCAACCTCTGCCTGCTGAATAAGCATGGAGGTTGTGGTGTAGTATTGTCGTGCAATGTGAATACGTTCAGTAACTATTAGTGAAGCTTTTTTTCTTTTGTCAACACATGCTGCTGCAGCCTTATTCCAGGCCCAGGACAGTGTCACTGCTAATACAGCACCTCTGATTTTACTCCTCTGCCAATTACAAAACAAAGTCTGTCTTAAATTCAGCGAGTTCATTACAAGAAAGGTCTATGCTACTGAAAGAACAGCAAGAAGTAGAAGTTTTTGTGTTAGTGACCTCATAGCACACAAGAAGGCCTCCATGATTTCGGTGTCACCTATAACACATTCATTTTACACAGTGCTGGCATTTAGGTTTGGTTTATTGGGGTTTAACGTCCCAAAGCGACTCAGGCCATGAGGGACGCTGTAGTGGAGGGCTCCGAAAATTTCGACCACCTGGGCTTCTTTTACGTGCACTGACATCGCACAGTACACGGGCCTCTAGAATTTTGCCTCCATTGAAATTCGGCTGCCGCGGCCGGGATCGAACCCGCGCCTTTTGGGTCAGCAGCCGAGCGCCGTAACCACTGAGCCACCGCGGCGGGCATTTAGCTGCAGACACTGGAAATCTGATTGAAAGTGGCAAAAAAGCTGCTGTTTGCCGTAAAGTGGCACTGTCATCCCATCCAGGTGTGCCCCGAGGGTGTGGCAGACCGTGTCAACCTGGGCCTGATACCATCCTCCTCTGTGGGTTGGGAGGCAGCCTGCAGGGCACTGAACCCCAAGAGCCGGTTCTGCTGGATGCATGTCCACGAGAACGTAGAGTCGAAGCCTGGAGTGCAGGACTCGAGACGAGCGCGGTGGGCAGAGCGTGCCCATCAAGTGTGTGCCGCGATGCTGGATTTGCTGAGGCAGTGCCGTCCCGGTTGTGAGTTGAACATTGTGTGTGAGCACGTTGAACATGTCAAGTCGTATGCACCCCATGTGGACCACGTGGTGATGGACCTGCGGTGTGAGCAGTTGGCGGTGGATTGCCAAACGCCTACTGTGGCAGAGGAGTGTACACAAAGTGTTGCAAGGTGAGATAGTGCCTGTATTCTCGCATCCCATTTTATGAGTGCTGCTGGTAGCTGTTAGTAATTTGGACAGCCTTTAGGTTTGTGCACTTGTTTTAATGCAAAGACAAGGCCTGAAATAAAAAGGGGTTTTCAGATATTGCAGCGTTTTGTTTTTGCAACACTTTAAAAGTGTCCTTGGTAGTTCCATAATTGCTTAATCTATTGTATATTACTTACTCTGTTTTGTACAGATGAAATTAAGACAGCTAGTATTGATAAGGGAAGCTTTGCTGGTGCAATATTTGTTGATCTAACCAAGGCATTTGACTCAGTTATTCATTCTATTTTATTAGCTAAACTTGAGGGAATGGGCATCATAGGTCCAGCATTAACCCTGTTGGAAGCTACTATTTCTGAAAGACAACAAGCAGTTTGTATCTCTAACGTGCTTTTGGATTTTTTTTACCATAGATACAGATGTCCCTGAAGGTTGTAAACTTGGACCGTTCATGCTTGCCTGGCTGCCTCACTTACACGCTTTCTTTATGTGAACAGTGCCACCATTCTAAAGGTCAAGAAATTCCTTCACTACGAAACTTAGTGTTGATATTAATAATGTTCTTCTCCGGTGTTTTCGTAACTGCTTAAGTATACCTCATCGTCTTCACTTCAGGTCATAATATAGCAGACAAACCAATCTTTTTTTCTGCATTGTTAGCTTGGAACCAGCTAAATATTTGGCATCTTTGAATACTTCGAGTACTTTTAAGCACAAATTACATTCACATTTTATGGCCTTACCCGAGTTTTTTCACCTATACTTTATAACGCCTATTATTTGGGTCTTGCTTGCCTTGTTTCTGTTCATAATTTTTCTGTCCTTCCACTGTGAACTGCTATTGTTGTTTTTGAGATTGCATTTGAAGTCTTATTAACTACCTATAGGAGGTCCTGATATAGCCTTCGTGCTCTGGGACCTCCTCCTGTATGTTTATTGATGTACAGTTTATTGATGTACAGGCTTCGAACTGCCCCCTCATGTTGTATTCATGTTAATTAGTATGGTATGTTTCCGCCAATGGCTGAGCACCGAAAAGCACTGAGAGGGTTCCTAATGGCACTGTTTTCCTCATGTGCAGCCTTGAATGTAATCATAAGCCTCATAGCTTCCACTGCAATGCCAAGAAATTGCAGGAATGAGTGCAGTGTGTGCAGTTTGTCATCACACTGAAAAAAAAACTGGGAGTGGTTTAACTCTTCTAAACCTAGTTAGACAGAGCAAAAGCTCCATTAATGCCTCACAGGCATTTCAGGACACTGTCAACTGCGCTCTGATCCATGACGAAACTGCATGTGAGAGTGGCATCGCCTCCTTAAAGTCACGTCCATAATCACATGACCACGTCTGGTGAAGCATCGGTCAGCGAAGTGGCGTGGCGGCTGCAGCTGCGACGAGTCACGTGGTCTGATGTCACAGCCACACCTCCAACGCTCTTCCTGCTGAAGGTCAACCTGCAACTCCCGATGACCTTGGCGAAACATGGTGCAGTGGAGCTCTCGCTCCAAAATAAACGAGCCTTCCTGCAAGCTCATACTGTATAGCATGACATTGTATAGCCGGTCATCATTACATTGAATCTGAGCATTTCTTGAGGTGCCGTGTGTCTGCATGCTCCTTTTTGTTTGGTATTAAGCTGGAAGAGTCGGAAGCCGAGACATGCAGTAGGGAAAGGGTGTGGGCTAGTTAGTAAGCCATGAATAAATACATAGATCGCAGCTTAAAACAGACAAGCACAAAGATGAGAGCAGACACATGAGCGATCGTGTGTGTGTTTGTCTGTTTTAAGCTGTGCTCTATGTATTTTTAAGACGTGCAGGTTCCTCCGCCCCTATTGAAAGCCGATGGGGTCCTGCGAGGCTAAAAATTTAAAGGATGCTTAAGTGCATTACATGCTTACAATGAGTTAATCATTTCAAGCCTTTGTGCACTAGTATATGTAGCAATTTGTGTATCTGCAAAGTTTCTGTGCAGACTTTGTCCAGAACTTTGCACTCATTTTCATTCATTTTAACATGATAGCATTAAAGGTTATGCTCTCCAGAAAACCCGGTGCCGCCGTTGGCACTATCAAGGTGGCACATTCACGTAACCGCTGCCCCACTGTGCCAGGAGTGATAACAAGGACTCCCAAGGAACTATGAATGTGAAGTAGAGAATAACCTTCTGTATACATGGGAATTAATTCAATTGCGCTATCGTGTCATACCCTTAAGGCGAAGCTTAAGTGGCCCCTCCAATTTTTTTCTATGTCATTTTCAGTCATCTATTTTAAGATTTCATTTCTTGATCAATTTTTCTTGTGGTGGTCCTTCCTATGGCAGAAACCTTCTGGACTCTTCCTCTCCCATACAAGTGGAAAGGGGAATCCCCTCTTTCCACCTGCCAATGATGGCAGGTGGCTGTTCCATGTAAACCTTCGACAACACTGGTACATGCTCACAATGGGACTTCTAATGGTGGCAGTTAAAAAGATGTGCAGAGACCTTTCATGCATACGTAATGAGGCCCACCTGGTCTATGCAAGGCACCCCATTGAAAGAGAAGTATGTGGAAATTACAATGGAAGCACACACACACACACACATGCACTGTTTTGGCAAAGCAGTTTTGTTTTTATTTTGTTCACTCAACACTATGGCCGGCATCAGTTCACTGCGCTGGAATGCACTCGCGTTGCTCATGAGGGTGCGGCAAACAACACACAATATAGGCTGGACGCAAGCTGTAATCCGGAGACGGCCACACAGCCACCCCTGCCGGCACCTGCTGAATGAAGTGCACCCAACAGGGCGGGCCATGAGACAAAACACCCCAAGCTCACTGCCACGACGTCGAGCAAATACAGCTTGAGCTGAGGACAATTTGCAGGCTGAAAACAAACCACACAAGCAAACCATTGTAGAAGCCAAGGAAAGCACTGGGATGATGCGGGGCTTCAACAGTGTGGAGAAGTGGTTGCTGCTTGTTTCAGGTTCTATTAGACAACAAAGACAGAAACCACATGATAACCTGTGCTCTACTGACGAGGCTACGGAGATTGGCTACACTCCCCTCCACTTTCGGCCGTATTTAAGTAGGTATAATAACCTAGCTTTAAGAGCATTCAACAGCTTTGCTCTTAACCCTGACCATGTCCACCACACCCATAGTGTAACACTTGGTGTTAGTCAAATGTCTCCTTCGTAGCCATACGGCTGAGTTTGGATGGATGATAATGAGCAATTGATCCCTTATTAGTAACACGGGGTGTCACGCCACACGTCGACCACATCCGCATCTGTCACAATAGTCTGCAGGTTGTGAGTTTGCCGCTTCTGAAAGCTACAGGATGCGTTCACGCACACACAAATACAGAAGAGGATAGTCGGGAAGAAAGCTAATGGAATAGCTCAACCGGTAGAGCAACACGTGGTAGCCGTTACAACTCAACCATTGGCTTTCTGTTCTCACACACTCACGTGACGCCACAATGCTCCAGTGCTCTCCTTGGTTCCAATGACTGCAGGCCCAGTTGGTCGATTCACCTCCGCTCGTCTCCTCCAATTCTTTCCAGCAGGTTGAAACTAGCGCACACTTCCCACCGCACAGAAAAATGCAAGCATTTCAGCCTCAATACTGTCGCAGCTTGTTGCAGCGGCGAAGCTACGCTGGCTTGGTTAACACAGTATACACTGCTCGACAGCTCAACTCAACGGGGCTGCAAACAGCAAGAGGTCACTAAGAACACGTTGAGAGCGTTCAGTCGACAAATATTCCTACTGACTCTCAGGTGAAAAAAAAAAAAAAAAACCTCTCGACTATGGTATAACTTGCCTTTCTCAGATGTGAGCAATTGGAGAAGTGAAGAAAACAAAAAAAAAAGGATGACAGAATAATGGGACCTAAAGTGCAGACACTACTAACACACTTGGCTAAATCCATCCACACTTATTTCAGAGATGCAGAGCAACTAAATGTGACCTTTTTTTTTTAGGGCGCTGGTTTGATCTCGAGCTGTAGCAGCTACTGCCAATGTCTCTCATACCAGCAGCCTAGCACACTTAGGAGGCATCAAAAAGTTGCACATACCACATTGGACGCAAGCTGTGGACACGGTTTCAAGCATATTCTTTATCGGTGAACCTAAGGCCAAGCTCAAGCTGTAGTCGTAATCGTTGTGACTTCTGTAACAAGTGACACTGTGCTGCGGATTTGAGTTTGTTGCGACATCCGTGTATATACACCTGTTACGACTGCAGTCTGAGCATAACCCAAACAAACAAGGAAGGGTGTTAGGCATTCTTTAAACAGGTGAGCATTAATGCACATAAAGGAGACCTCTGTGTGCTGCGGCTGAAGTGGACACCGCTTTCAATTCGCTTTCATCCAGAAAATTCTGCTCACACATTCATCACTGTTCTCATTTCTTAAACAACACAGTAGAATCACCTTGCCGTCTAGTTAGCGTGTGATGTGAGAGAACGCGACACCACACAACGCAACTTAACAATGCTTTCTATATTACCGAGGCGCTTGAAATGTGGAGAGGCGCTTGAAATATGGAGGGAAGCTAAGTGTGACCACATCTTCAGAGTGCCTTCTCAAAGAAATATCGCCACTCACATCGTACAGGCTGGAGAGCATGAAGTGGTTACACAGACAGTCTTTTCCCAGGAAACTGCACAGAATGACGCCGCTATGAGAAAGGAATATCCGCTTCCACGCACATTTAGGAGGAACTCCTATATGTGAACAGCACACGGTGCCATACCCCTTCGAAAAGAAAGCATTGAAGTGACCGGAATGAAATAACCCGCGCTCTCTCACAAGCTTGCTTCACTCTGCGCACACAAAATTTGATAACAAGCCAAGCAGCACAAAAAGTGCTTCTGCCCAAGCTATGGCACAGAAGTGTGGATTGTCGCCAATGGCCAACAGACGAGCCATCCTCTCGACTCGCTTCGAAACACACCGAAATAAACAACTCTCGTAAGACCCCATGGGGATTACACTGGGTGGCAGCGCAGACGCGGAAGGATGCGGACCTTTGCCAAACGTTCCGGGGACGCACTGCAGAGCTTGAACTGGTGCTGCTACAACAATCCGCGCTTGCAGTGAAGAGCAGAGGTAACTCAAACACGAAGCACCGAATGCCCTTCAACCTATGGCATCAAGTTACAGTCAAGACATCACAGTCAACTGCCCTGCACCTGCCAGACACCTGTGATGCTGTGCTAACAGGTGCAACAAGACTACCTGCAACACCATGCCAATGATTGAAGAGTAAGTATCCTTTGAAGGGGCATTTGGTGCTTTGTCCTTAAGTTGCGTTCAACTATATTCGGATATGCCTGGCACAATACAATGGACCCCTGCAACTGGCGTCACAAGGCGGAAGCTGGGGACTGGTAGAAGCAACATTCTTCCTTTTGGCTGAGAGAAAACAGAGCACCTTCTTAGCGGGCCAGAGCACCGGATCAGATTCAGAGCCACCACAGCCCTCGAGTATGGCACACTCTACTGACGAGACGACCTGCTTCCCGTGGACGACTTGGGTGTGAGTGCACGGCCGTGCTTGGACAAAGCCGAGCTGCCGCATCTGCCGTGGGGCACCTCGGCCTCACGGTGAGCTTACATGGACGCAAGGGACGTCGTCAAATCGACGGTAACACCTGCACTACGGCAAAGCCAAACAGCAAATCACTGCTTTGATAACAGGTGACAGGCGCCTCATCGAAGGAAGGGCCCAGAGGAAATGGCACAGGCTAACAAGGCATCCCCACAGCGTTCTAGAACAACAGTATCAGTCCAGACCTTGAATATTACTTCTCTGTTTGAAACACACCCACCTCAATAAAAGCATTGTGCGAAATCTTACGCTGCCTTTACATGCCGGTACAGCAAGCTGTCCGCAAAAGCATTCCGATAATCGAGCTTGAGGGGAGGGCTGCTAATGATGACGGCTGGCCAGCAAAGCTTGTGACACAAATGGAACAGTTCTGTTCAGCACATGACAGAGGTTTTCCTCATAAAGGCAGCAATGCAAGGTATTAGGAACTGACAGCGATATGCAAACCAGTCTGAGAACCACTGATGCATTTTCTCCTGGTGGGCATGAACAGAACCACCCGAACGGACAATCGGGAGCGAATGACACGGCTCTCGATCAACCACTGTCCCCACTCAAATGGAAAGTTGTTGCCCATGCACCTGAAACGCCTCAACCGAGTCACTCTCAAAACAACATCAGTCCTTCCACCGTACTGAATACAAGACTGCGGGAGGGCCACGTTTTTCCGGTATACCCTCCTTCCAGGAGTTCCCATGCTGGTGGGTTGAACACTACACACAGGCAGGTGTGAATAACAAAGGAAGCAGCGAAAGGTGAGGATACAGCAGCACTTGTCTGCACCTGACCACAAAGAAAGCAACGATGGCCACTACATGCAACCTGGAGCTGGCATCCACATGTAGGCGGCTGATGGGAACAGCTGCAGTGGTTTGTACGCTCTAAAAACGAATACACCTAAATGGGAGTAAAAAGGGAGTAAGCCACTCCCTAACACCAAAACAGAAAGGAGTAAAAAAGGGTGTAAAGTCCTCTAGCATACGTGCTTTAAAAAAGGTGTGCTCTGGAGGACTTTACACCCTTTTTTACTCCTTTCTGTTTAGAGTGAGGGAGTGTAATGGAGGATGGCTTACTCCCACACACTTTAAAAAAGGGTGTGCACTAGGGGACAGCTTAGTCCCTTTTAACTCCCTTATAGGTGTATTCACGTTAAGAGTGCTTTTATAAAACAAAGTGCACTAGGGGACAGCTTAGTCCCTTTTCACTCCTTTCTGTTTAGAGTGTACCTGCACACTTGAACCAAGTTGCAACAGGAGCAAAAGTTTCCAAGCGAAACACTTAGGCCGCCTGCAACACGTAGATACCACGGCCCGCACTGACTTCAGGTAAAATTTAGTAAAAACACTGCGACAGCGCCACCTAGGCCCGATGGACCAGCCATACCATCAAAGCGGCAACAATGATGACACCCAAAGCAACCCAGTCTCTTTTGACACGCGTTCACCAGCATTCAGCGGTGTGACCAAGAACACCAGCATGGCTCGAAGATCTGTGCAGAAGAGCACGAAAACCAGCCTCTTGAGGAGAAGCTTAACTGCAACCGGACATGCTGAGATGGTCCGGCACACGGATATGCAGTCGGCCAGTTAACCCAAAAGCTAAGCCGCATGGTTACGAGAAACTTATTACCACGCATACACATGCACACATGGATGCTTGCGTTTCGGAATGAAGATGAGCTGTTTACACAAATCCTCAAACACTGCCTGCAAATGGCTTCTCCATTTTTTTTTTGTCTCCTTATTTCTACGCATCACAAATAAGGATGAGCTATTTGGGGCTTCATCACTGTGTTGTGCAAAAACAATGGTGAGCCGTCATCACTGACAATTCTTATGCAGCATCTCTATATACTCTCACACTTCAGCAAAAGCAGACTGCAAATAAAATTTCACCTCCAAATGAACATAAATTTGCCAGCTATGGCATGGGCCCAGTTTCACTGTTTAGAAAGTGATCTGATGAGAGGGATTGAAAACTAGAAAACACGGCAGGGTTTAAGGGAATGACTGGGTACCTAACCGTTGGCAGCGGTTAAAAGTGGACAGGGTGCGATGCCAGCATCTCCAACAGAGCTGGCAAGAGCTAGAACACAAAGAGAGCCTGAGTAGAAACCACCACAATAGCACAGGTCAATGCCCTACTGCTATCTACCAATACTGCCAAACCGTCAACAGGATCGCAAGTAAAAAAAAAAATCCTCCAGTCGCAAATCTTCAGAAATGCCATTCAGAAAGAAAAACGGCACAGGTCCCATGTTGTGAAATGCTCTTTCTCCGAATTCTGCCTGCCATGAATCTCCACATGAACATGACAATGTAGGCTCGTGCTGTGACAACGCCTGCTACAAACCACATTTGTTAAGTATCGAGAAATGACGGACATGACATCGGTTTGGCCAGCTAGGACACAGGCACCCCGAGATTACCCAACGAGAAAGAGAGCGATGAGAGAGAGAGGGGCTTCGCAAGGAAGCTTCTCGACCAGCTGCACCAAACAAGAGCTGCTCGGCAAGTGGGTACAGGCTTTGTCGCTCGCCTTCTGGGTCTCGCCTTGGTTCCTGGTGCGTGACGACTGCTCCAGGCGGTGTGTTAGGGGGGTGCCGATTGGACAGGAGCAGTTGCCGCCAATCGATGCAGCTCGGGGCCTGCCATTTGCTCGCCACGAAGGACGGACTCTAGGACGCCAGGCTCACGTCGGCTTGCTTGCACCAGCCGTCATCAGATGCCTTTGTCATGGCTGCCTGCAAGAAGACCAGACAGTGTTTCCCATTCCGCTGCATTCACACCATTCGAGTCCACATACAGCACCAGTCAAGAGTAGGTGCAGTCGAATCTCGACGATACGAATTTCACGGGGTCGCAAAAAATTCATATCCGAAATTTTGTATCATCTAAAGCAAACAAAATCCATATGCTGAAGCATGGGAAATGCATTTACGCATATCGGATTACGGCAGCGGGGCCACAGCTCACTACTCATAGTACGTACAACATGACTGGCAATTCGAGACGATGGTGCGGACCGCACAATTAGCGATCACGCCTTCGGTGTTTTATGTGCAGCACTTAGTGCTCGAGGGCGTGGTCGCAGCTTGCACTTTTATACCATCCGCAGTAGCGGGGAAAGTATTTGGAACATTCGAAATTCTGCACACTGTATACAGTGCATTCCGGCCAAGGAATTTTACAAATTCGTATCAACCCATAATTTGCGTCGACTCTGTACATATCATTGAGATTCTACTGAACCTTTTAACCTGCTAAGCCCCTTTCATAAAACTGCAAGCGGGGCCCCTCCACACACACTTTCCTCACACCACGGCACTTTTGTTCACGTCCGCACCCTTGACGATCCCTCCTGTCAGCTAAATAGCACGTAACAAGATGCTTTTGTAAAACTGAAATTAGTACAGTCAAGGACGTACACAGGCACTGATTTAACGACTGTCTTTCGAGGGCAATACGGAGGAGCAAGAAGCATGGCGCATACAAAGCCGAAAGCGGTAACCACATGCGGTGATGATTCGGGGAGATGTGCTGGAAACTGCCGAGCAGTGTTGGTTATCGCTTTGCTCAGCTGTGGGTCTCTAGAGAACATTGCCCATTGCCCGAAAGTGTCTCACAAAACAAGCCAAAGGCAGCAGGATTGCAGGTATATGTTAGTTCTGATCCACTCTGTGTGCGAAGATTGCTTTGTTAACGCGGCTAAAGCACAGAAACTGTCCACATTTTCTTTATCATTGCACAGTTCAGTGAAATGCCGGTAGGAGAAGTGGAACAGGAAAAGTAGTGGGATACGGTTTTCACACATTAGCCTTGTAATCAGTGAAAGTAGCCTCTCTGTCGTTAAAACACAGTAACCTATCAATACACAGGCCAAATTAAGTTTGTTCCCAGCTCCCTCCTAAGTTCCGATGAGAGATAAGCAGTTTGCAACATTGGCTAGATTGGACAAGATAAAAAGAAATTAGGTGTGGTTTAGGCCTGGCTAATCCTGGTCAGTTGCGTTAGCTGCGATGCTTTTTGAGTCGTGCAGCACGTTCTACTGCTGTCTCGCGAGCGCGTTGTCTCTCTTTCTAGCTTGGTCCTGTCGCCGTTGCTTCCCTTTAGTGCTCTCTATAATGACAAGATTCCATCGAGGCGAAGCCCGCATATACCCCCGCAAAGTGTCGAGCACGCATCTGGCGGGAGCGAGCGACTGCGTGCGCGGCAGCGGCGCCAACACCACCTGGCGGGGCTCGGCTGAAACGGTTGCTAGGCAACGGCTGTTCAAGGCCATTCGTGCCTACCGGCCACCCGCTACGCGACGAGGCGAAAACCTGGCGTAGTGTTGCTAACGCAACAAAATAAAAACAACAGTGAGCAGTTCAGAATAGCGGTACAACACCAGAGAGCCCTTGCACGGGAAGAAAAACTAAAAAATGCCTGAACAAGGATGGCTGCAACGAACACTGCATCATGACTAACACAACATGCGAATCAGGCCACCTGTGCAGCTGGACCGTATTGGCCGCTGGTCACTCACCTGGCCGTCGCGTTGTTTGGTGCTGCATTAACTTTCTGGCCTGCGTCCCCCTCTGCAAGAAGTGGATGCAAAGGATCAGAAGCAGCACCTAATCGAAAGGGAGGAATTCAGCTTCTTCAGGCATACAGCTACACCCAAAAACAGCAAAAGGTGACAGTCACTGTTCACCGGGACTATTCAGCCCATGTTGCTGAACCTTAGACAGCTTGGGACTAGACTACAGTGTTCAAGAGCAAAACAGAAAATGCGTATGAAGGTGGATTCCACATTGCAAGACCTGATCAATCATGCACTTTAATTAAGCGTAGAAAGCTGGGCTAATTGGTTGCTAGTACAATTGTGAGACATTACAATGGCTAGAAAAGATGAGACAGGACGAACGCCGGACTTCAGTTGAAGTCCGGCATTTGTTTTGTCTCGTCTACCTTCGGCCGTGTTTTTTTTAGCCGCTGGAATGTCTCACAATTGTACATGCACTTTAAGCTCTAATGTGGGAACAATCAACAGAGGAATGACAGACTGCAAAAAAAAGTGGGCACAATCCCACATGAAATCAGCTGCAACAGTCATCACTTAACAGCTGGCTCAGTGCTGCATGTTATGACTTGTTTGGTTTATGGAGGTTCAACGTCCCAAAGCGACTCAGGCCATGAGGGATGCCGTAGTGAAGGGCTCCGGAAATTTCGACCACCTGGGGTTCTTTAACGTGCACTGACATCGCACAGTACACGGGCCTCTAGAATTTCGCCTCCATCGAAATTTGACCTGCGCAGCCGGGATCGAACCCGCGTCTTTCGAGTCAACAGCCGAGTGCCACAACCACTGAGCCACCGCGGCAGCTACAAGTGACCTGTGCAGTTCTTTTTATTGTTCACCTTGACTACAGGCTCGTCCAACAAAAGTGCATTCCTATTTAGCTCCACAACATCACACCAAATCCTTTACCTGTAAAGTTTTGGGACAGGTGGGGTTAACCCATTTCGGTCATCTGTCCGGCACTGTCTGACAACGGAAAATTGTGTGTGCAGTCAGTGGATAGTCATTGCCTGAGATAAAATTTTTCCTGCCATTTCTGTAGTGAAAATGGCACGCCAGCTGATGCGAATGGTTGTACCCTGTAGCTTCACACTGGTGTGGAAATATATTTTGAATCACGTGGTTCTTGGGTCCCCTTGAAAGAGCGCAACAACTTCACAGCATGGCTTCCACTCCGCCAGTCGTGTTTCGAGAAGGGTTGTCCAATGATTTCGCGGAAAGTGAAGACGACTTCAATGACAAAGTGCTTGTCTGGTTACCAGTGCTTGCATTGTCGCTGCTTTGTTATGTGATGGCTGTTACAGCTGATCTCATGTGGAATTGTGCCCACTTTTTTTGCATCCTAGTAGCTGTATGCAGTCCAAACAACACAAGGTTGCTGACCTGATTTGGGCTCCTTGGTGCTGGATGCCTGCTGCACAGCTGCACTGGCGGGCCGCTGGAAGACAAAGAACACGACCGTCTTTAAAGAGCTCTTTAAAGAGGTTCAATGCTACTCCTCGCTGTAACGGCACTTTCAATAGCAAACATCGAGCAATGGTACTCACTATAGTCAACTCTCACTTCTCGTTAATTTGAACTCACTCAAGTCGAACTTCAGGTTTATTCAAGCCGTAGATTTTGTCCCATCAATACCACGTGCATTAAAAAAAAAGGCTCCCTTTAATTACAACAAATTTTCACTTCTCTCCAAGCTTGAATTACTGAGAGCCATCAGTACACGGCAACGGGAACTACACTCTCGGTCACAGCATACTAATGTTACAAACACTAAGAGATGCTTGGAGCCTGTGACATGCTAGTAGTATATATCTGGTGGCTGGAAGGACGACTGTGCCCATGCAATTTTCGTGCCTTTTACAGTGCTGCTAATGATCAGAAAAACACTCCAGCGATGCTTTCAAGCATGTATAGACATTTCATATCATGCCTGGTCATCTATGCACCACAGGTGATGTCACTGTGCACGTGGCAAGCACTTTCTAGCGCAATGTTAAAAGACGTCTACTCTCCTATGTCCTTGCTCTGCAATGTAATAACACCTTGCGTGGGATATGCTGCGCAGCTCACTTTCACAACACTCAGTAAATGTGGCAAGGATGACATTTTCACTCAATTACTGTCCAGTCAGATTTCAATTAATTTGTGTACCACTGTCCACAAACCATGAGCACACGAATGGTTACCTGCGTGGTAGAGCTTGGCGGGGAATGTGTGTAGAGGGCAGCCTTCTGAAGAAGTTCGGCAACTTCGTCACTCGCCGAACGATTGACACCGAGCTGGGGGGCAAGCAGAGCAGAGAGCGGATGTAGGGTCAGTGAAATTGCCTTTTCTGCTTCTCAAACTTCAGATGGAATGCTTGTTGTGCACACAGTGCGTAGCAAAAGAAGCGAAACAAGCTTCCAAGGTATGCCATCTGGGACACCTTTTGCACGAAGGCACTGTCAGGCAGTGCTTCAAATGCAAACATTACCCGTGTACAAAACACGACCATATGCTTTTTCACACTCACCTACAGTTAGCACCTAATGTGATTCCTGTTTGTACGAAACATTGTTGCAAAGTGTATGTTCACCACCCAATTACACACTGGTGCGACATTATGCACGTCAGCAATACTACACAAGTGCGCGTCATTTGAATCTATCCCAGCAGTATGTGCATCAACACAGAAAAGTGGCACTTTTATATCGCCTCTCAGAAAACCAATGCGTCACACTTGGAGAAGATAAAGGCTGCAGGCTCACTCGAAGGACAGCTGAGGTTTTCTGCCGTGTACTACCGTAAAAACCCACATATAATACGAACCCGAATATAATACGGGGCTAAGTTTTAGAGACGCGAAATGGGAAAAAAAGTTTCACCCGCGTATAATACGAGTAACACAAGCTCATAGAAGACATATATTCAAATTGCATCCCGCACTTCACTTCAATTACTTTGTTCTTCAGTAGCGCTTTCTTCGGACATTTCTTTGTCCGACAAATCATCCCAAATGTACTCATCTTCCGTGCCATCGAGGGCGTTCGAGATGCCGCACTTCTTAAGCCCGCTTCAGCCGCCCGGTTGGCGTCACTGCAGGCTCACCTGAGCGCATCCACTCTGCGTAGCACCGCCTGACTGCGTCCTTGAACGGTTTGTTTACACAACCATCAAACGGCCGCGAAAGCTTTGTCGCGTTCCGCTGCACGCGAAAAGGGCTTCTTTCTGTTGTGGCCGTCCACGAATGCTTCCTTCGACGACACCAAACTGCCTCCTGGCCGCACCGTTGCCGATGTTCTCCGCAGCCAAAATCGCTTGAAAGTAGCCGAGTACTGTTTTCGAGACCGTGACATCGTGCTCTCTAAAACAATATCCACTTCACGAAGCGTGCCTTACATGCGAGCACGTGCGTTGTCAACAGGCGCACGACACACCGCGACCCCCCGGCGCACCCAACGGATCAACAAAGAAACGACGTCGTGACGTCGTTTGTCGAGAGTAACGAAGCCAAGCCGTAGCCACGCGCCAATAGCGAAGCTAAGCCGTAGCCACGCCGCAAAAATGAGACCAAAACTTCTGAGCAACTTCGAAAATTTTTGTTCGGATCCGCAAATAGTACGAGGCAGAAATTTAGGACGCTAATTATGGGAAAAAAACCTCGTATTATACGCGGGTTTTTACGGTACTGCAAAATGTCACAACTTAGGCACCTTGGTTGAACTATGTGCTGAAAACTAGTACTCCCACAATAGAAACCGATGTGTTCCCTCAATGCAGCCAAATGATTACATCCTGCTCAATACACGATCAATCACTGAGGGGCAAGCGGTGGGAAACCGTCAGCAACAGCAGCAGCGCACCTGTATCTGGAGCCCCTGGTAGACAGTGCCCAAGTGGCTGGCCTCCCTCAGGACACCCACCGTGGAGCCATTGTTGGTGGCATTGGGGGACCACAGCCGGTCCAGCTGCATCCCAGGGAGGGCAAACGGTTGTGACATAACCAGTGGGCACCCCAGTGCAATACCCAGACAGCCTGACTCACCAATAACTGCTCATGACTACGGTTACTGCGCCTTTCCTTTGCTCAAGAGTTACGATTAACGGAAAGATGCAGTAACTGTCTCACTCTCAGCGGACACCTCAACCATGCCGCGAGGAAAGGGAACAAGGGAATGAAAGAAGAAAGACAGAAAGAGGTGCTGTAGAGGAGGTCTCCAGTTGAATTTCAGCTATCTGGGGTCGTTTAACTTTGTAGGGCAGTGGGACACACGTCCCACTTGCTTCAGGTGCCCACAAATGGAAAACGGTGGACCTATGTGCCACATTTCGGCATCCTGAATACCACCGACCTATCAGGCAAACCATTCAGTGTGGTTCGATCTTTCACTAGTAGGCCTCCTCAATGTTCTGCGTGTTTTTACAAGCACGGGTGTACAGTTCAACAAGACATCTTGCCAGGGAAAAGAAAAAAATGTTTAATTGTTAAGCTTCTGAGGCTTTTCCATCAGTCAACAGCTTCATAGCACTTCTTGAAGCAATTTTCAATTCTAATGCAAGTTGTCCAACATGTCCAAAAGACTGTACAGATATGTACCACATTAGAGGTCTTTTTACGAAGCCATTGCAACGAATGTGAAGCCCTACAAAACCAATAGTCAAAACGGTTTGCAAGTGATTTCATTCAATTCGTGAAGACATTCTGAGTGCTATTTTATCATTTCTCGGCATATAAGACAAGCACAGAGCTTGCCCCTTATAAAGGGCTAACGTGCAGTAGCACATCGCATGGCCATCTTAAGCATTTCTCCTCCATCCAAATGCAGCCACTGCAGCTGAAACCCACTAAGCAACCTTGGGCTAAGCAGTCAAATGCCAGAACTGCTGAGCCACCACAGCGGGTAAACATGTTTTTGAACAGTTAATCAGTACTGTTGGCTTCACAACTAACATACGAACATCACAACAACAATACAATAAACGAATGTGCAACAGCCACAGTGAGATTAAGGAAGAGCCACAACTGAGGTGCTGGTCATTGCGAAGGCCACTGACCCTGTGAATAATTAAGCATTCAGCTATTGTATGACCCTCCAAACTTTCTTGCGCCCCAAACTTGGTGAAACACGTCCACAGAGGAGGACCAACTCACAGCCAGACTGAGGTTCTCGGGAGACAGGTCAGCTGGACAGGTGTGGCTGCAGTTGAGCACCCCTTCAAGCTGCGTCTGGGGGGGGGGGGGGGGGGGAAGAGAACCGTATTTAAAGAAGCATGCCGTGAGGTGTCAGCTGCAGTGCCCCACCATAACATGCCACCAGCCAAGCTACCGGGCAAAACGACCCCATACAGTACTGTCAAACACTGCGAACGTTGTTGCAGACTATAATGGACTGAACCGTCTGATGAGACCCGCCAGCACACTGAATAGTCCGTTGAAACATCGCACCTACATTAGTGCCCCTAGCATGCTCTCAGTGTTTCATTAGCAGCCGTCTAGCACTCCCATAACGAACACTGCCTTGGCGTGCCCGACAAGTTTTCATCCCTAGTATTTTAACCCTTTCACTGCCAGGTTTTTTTACTCACATCTGCACACACCCTGCCGGGTTTTTTTTGCATGTTAGTTTCCTGGAAATTTTTTGCTAGTAACGCACTAAAATGCTGTGCAGGGCATGTAGACATGTTTATTCAGGATAATCTTATAGATATTAGTTGTAATGAATCAAATCTTCCAGCACCAGTCTGGCCTGTCGGATGTCCTCTTCTTACGTGGATTTTTCGGTGGCAGGGGGACTTCATCGCTGTCATCACTCCACAAGGCACTTAGGTGGGCTCCTTCCTCGTTCTCATTATCATTGGACTCCGAATTCACAAGCAATTTTGAATTTCTTCGTCCGCCAAGCGCAGACGAGTGTGGCACATAGCCTCATGGCTGCTGTGCGCAGACCAAAACGAAGCGACTCGGATGTGGAAACATGCGCGCCATCTGTCGTTTAAAATTTACCCTACAAGATCTATGAATTTACAGAGTCTCTCCATAGATGGCGGTACATATTTGCATAGTTTTTTTTACACGAGTATTATCGGGAGCGGCAGGGGGTGAGTTAAAAAGCCAGAACGAGTTATCTCGGGAGTGGCAGATTAAGGGTTAAGAATCAGGGCCTGCATACAATGAAAAAATTTAGCTGTGACTTAGAAAAAATGTCTCCTATCCTAAGTGGCCAGCTACCAGAAATGGATAGGCACTCCAAGTTCCCCACTGCTCAACGTGATACTTGTTCTACGCACCCAGGTTCAAAACCATTAGGCAAGGAAAGACGAGAGTAAGAAAGCAAGGTAACGTTAAGTTAATAAAGGAAAAAAAAAATGAATGTGGTGTGATAACTTGCTCTACACACCCAGATTCGAAACAGTTAGGCAAGGAGAGCTAAGAGCAAGAAATATAGGTAAAGTCAAGTTAATAAAGGAAGAAAAAAAAAGAGAAAAAAAAATGCATGTGAACCTGCAAGTTTGTGCACTGGCAAATGCTCCAAGGTTTGCATTTCCAGGCGACACTAGTCTGACCTAACCGTTACAGTCATAGCGCACTTGGGCTTCCAAGCCAGTACACAGAGAGGTGGCTTCTATGTTACATCACAGCTACAACAAGCAGATGTGCCAGCTATCGGGCATGCAGCTTTGTCCTGTGTGTGAAACCTCGGTGACCTTGGCAGACCCACCTGCTGCCTGAGGAGGATGTCGGTGTGGTTCTCGGTGGCGGAGTGCACCTCCTTGAGGTCGGACTCGATGTCCACCAGACGCTGGTCCACCACGGCTCGCACCTCGCCCAGGCAGCGCTGGACACTCTGCATTGTGACAGTTGAACAGCGACGCTGCTTAAGCCGGAGGTTGATATCCATTAGCCATGCGCATCTGTGGCTGTGTTCGCAGTAATGAGGTCACCCACCACTGACGCCCCCTGTTGGAGCAGACAACAACTATTGCATTAGTTGTCATCCGCTCCAACAGGGGGCATCAGGCGTTTGTGGATCTTGGAGAGTATAATCACGGTTAACTTAGTCGAACCAAACTCAAACAGCATCATCGCTGTGTCACCAGTCTTACAAGAGAGTGTAACCTGCTCTACAATTTTTTTTAAGCACCCTGGCACCCCAGTGCCTAAAGCAGAGTGCCCAAAACGAGGCTGCATATGACACTGATCTTTCATATCTCCCTGTGTTACATGAAAAAACATAACAGTCTACCTCTCTTCAGCATCAATGAAATGGATACAAACAAGGAACACTTTGGAGTCAAGAGCACGAAACCATCCCATGCATAGCAAAAGGCCACATAGTAACAAGCTTAGTGCAACCTAGCAGTAGCCAAAGAATAGTGCCTGGTGCCACCACTCAGCAATAGCATGTAAAATAGTCTGTGCTCTAGTTTTGCCACATTAAGTCAAACACAGTGGCCAAAGCAGTAGCATATGCTCTTGCCCATACCAACAAGCATCCACTGGGAAGATACTACTATGGCTGGAAGTATTATTAATGAAGCCACAATTAATTAATCTTTGGAGAACACGTATTTTTGCGTTCTAACTCCAAATTATATCAAACCTTGTGCCATGAAAGGGTTCCCCTGTTCCAACTTGCTTTATGATGATGTTTATTTTAATGCCTCCAATGTGCCAAACCCGACTGAGCTATTTCTGGGCACCCGGTAAATTCCCACTTCAGCCTAATGCCACTGTCAAATTGGCACTTTTGATTGCGATCCGAGTCAACTGGGATTGAACCCAACATGCGTACAGCGTTGCTACATGGCCAATTCAACGGCAATACGACAAAGTCCTTCTCAGCCTTACAAAGGTTCCTGAAGCGTGATCAAGCTTTTTCGATCCGAGTCAAGAGCTGCTAAGTTTGCGCTCAGAGAACATTTAAAAACAAAACTAACAATGAAAAATACAGAAGGATATTGTATGAAATGTATAAAATTTAGAACAATTTTTTATTATATTCAGCCCAGCTTGACTTCTTGCAAAAATTGCGTCAACACTCAACATTGCATACGCCTGCCAGGGAAGTAGCGAACAAGCATGGTTCCCACATACACGAGCCAGTAATATGGTGGAGTAATATAGTGTTTTGCGAGAGTTTCTGATGGCCTTTAGGGCAAAAAAAAATAATAAAAACAGCATTTCTGAAACCTACAGCCCATCTATCTATGAAGCTCATCAATTGTTGGATCAAATTTTAGCTGTAAAGCAAATTTATAACTCCAATTTACCCTTCATCCCTGTTTGTTTTTGCCGAATTTATTAAGACATGTTTTCTACCATTTACAAGTTTATGAGGAGGATATCTTGGCACCCAGAATAGATGTAGCAATAATTTTTGTTGCAGCACGCTGTGAAATGATTTCCCCACGCAATGTTGGGATCAGGTCTCTTAATTTGCGCTTACAACTTACTTTGTGCATTCCAATTTACACCACCCATTAACCAGCCTATGAAGATTGAAATTAAAAATGCCGCGATATAACTAATAATAGCTTAACCTGAAAAGCAATTCCAACATTGCATTCCTTGTATTTTATGCTACCTAGCCACATTTCCACAACAATTCTCTAATCAGTAGGTCCTTTTCTATTGTGATTACAAGCAACGGAATATAAATGTGCAATATTTTAAGAACTAGCAGGCATGATAGAAAATCAACTTTATATTTCAAATCAGCACAGAAAACCGAATAAGACCGAACAGCTCGGCCAAAAAGTAATGAAAAATTCTTTGCCACCATTCGTAGCAGGGGACGGCAGAAAGTTAGGTGGGCGGATGAGATTAATAAGAAGTTTGCGGGGATACAGTGGCGGCAACTGACAAAGGACAGGGTTAATTGGAGAGACATGGGAGAGGCCTTTGCCCTGCAGTGGGTGTAGTCAGGCTGATGATGATGATGATGATGCACAACTATACTCACATGCAGCCCATGCCAACTCATTGAGCGATTAGGATTCAGTGGGATTGTGTAACGGCGTTTGTAAAACGTCGCGCTCACTGAGAGCTTCAATTTGAATCGAACTCCATCGGGATCACTGCAAGTGCCCATGTGACAGTACGAGCATTGCATTTGCATACTGCACGTGCCTGATGCTAGCAGTGACTCATTCCAGCTGGAGAGGACTCTGACCTGTTCCAAGTCGTGCAGGTTGGTGTGGGTGGAGCCCTGATCATCTGCAGCCGACGAGGATGAGTTGCCCGCCCGCTGGACTTGCTCCTGCGGAGAAACGGGACCGATAAGTCTGCGTCAAGTGGGCGCCACACATGCGCTGTGCAACACGTTTACATCGAAAATGAACAGCATTTGGCTAGGCATGGAGCAGCTCTGTCACTCAGACAAGCTCTACTACTTTTCAAACTGCAAACTTTTACACACTGTCCACCTGCCCAATATCACCGTTCGGTTTAATTCCATTACTGCTTCCGAGGCACTGCACAGCGGAACGCCATTCACGAATGCACTGTGTGTCAAAATCACGAGGCCCCACGCTTCTCACTTTGGCTTCAGCTCTGGCAGAAAAGCGCAGACAACTGCAAAACGGTGGTTGTCACTGAAATTGCCAAGTAAGCTGCCGTAACTGCTCTCTTTCCAGAGGGAGGGCGGAAAAAAAAGGTGGCACAATAGCCTCACTTGAGCAACTGAAGGTCTTTTGTTGGTCAGTGACATCTTTCAAAGACCATCATAACATTTATCAACTAAAATCAGTTGATTACTTTTTCAAAGAACTTCCATGATCAAAGCCATATTACCAAGAAAAGTTGCACGCATTAAGCACCGGTGCCTGTAATCCTACATAACTAGACTGGCAGCCTAACACACGAAGAAAATTCATTTGAGCTCACAGCCTTTCAACTAAGACACCAAAAGCAGGTCAATGGCTTGGGAATAAATTGCTGACTTAAAGGTGCACTGAAGAGGAATCTGAACTTGTCTTTTTGCCGCGGGAACTCGATCTACACGTTCCTAGCATTCTTAGAAACTGCGATTTACTGCCCCGTGTGGCCGATTTCCCCAATTAAATCGAATTAACGTCCGGCTCCCGCCTTTTTTTTTTTAATTCTGCCTCGTACGGTGGGCGGAGTCGACCAACGCGTGGAGCGCCTTTCACCCAGTCCCATGGCGGCTTGCCGCTCTGCCATCGGCGGAGTAATACGTAGTAGTCCGTAGTAGCAAATAGTCCGCGCGTATTTTTATTTCTTCGGGCTTATTTTGCAGCTATATTATCTGCGAATGAAACTATTTATTCATGGAAACCTAAAAAACAAAATAAAGCGAAAGCAAAGCCTCCACGGAGCTGGCTGAAAGGAGCTTCACGCGTTGGTCGACTCCGCCCATCGTACGAGGCAGAATTTTAAAAAAAGGCGGGAGCCAGACGTTAATTCGTTTTAATTGGGGAAATCGGCCACACAGGGCAATAAGTTGCAGTTTCTAAGAATGCTAGGAACGTGTGGATCGAGTTCCCGCGGCAAAAAGACATGTTCAGAATCCTCTTCAGTGCACCTTTAAGTTTGTTTTCCTGTTCACTTACAAAATTATTCACAACACCTGAAAAGGCATTACAGTAAGCAGGGGTAACAACACGATATGACACCACAGCTAACATACATCATTACACAACACAATATGCTACACCACTGAAAAACTACACCACACAGCTCACTAGCTAAAATACATTTCGCAGCAATGTCACAAGCAATTCATTCGATATGTGATCCACTGCATATTCAAATATTTGCGTAGACAATAACAGTCATGAAAACAAATGGTTACAAAATCTGAAAAGCGTGCCGTTACAAGGGTGGTGCGCCTCACCTTAATCTGGTCGAGGTCCTTGCGCAGTGCCTGCAGGCTGGTGTGCTGCTCCTTGAGGGCCTGCAGGCCGTTCTCCAGGCTCGACACCTGGCTGCCCAGGTTGGCTACATTCTGCACACACACAGACGCACACGTGTTCAGGCATGAAACGCCTTCATCAGCCGCGAACAGGATCACTTTATTTATTTATTTATTTATTTTATTTCTGATACCCTCATGGCCCACAGGGCATTATTGAGGGGAGTGGTACATAGATATAAAATGAAACTGTTACAAAAAGGGGGTTAACGCATACATAGGCATGCCTACAAAAAATGATACGCATGATTGAAAAAAAAAAAAAAAACTAGCTGCAAGAAAATACATGATTCAAAAATGCGAAACAATACAATAATTGGGAATACCAACACCAAAACGAATAAATTCACAAAAACAGTCAAAAAACATTTCATGGAAACACAAAGATACGAACTAGAACATCACCCTTCGTAGAAACATTGAACGGGTACGATGGCAGAAGGCTATTAACAGAACAAAGTGCATGCGAAAAAAAAAAAGGAACAGGGCTAAATACACAATATACAAAACGAAGTGAACCAACTGAGGCTATGGTAAACCATATTGTAATGACAACAGTGCCCTAAACTCATCAACGTCCTTTGCAGCTACAATATGTGGTGGTAGGTGGTTCCACTCCGACGATGTTTTCGGGATAAAGGAATTTATGCAGGATGTTGTCCGGCAACGAGGAACGCCAACTTTCCGTGAGTGATCGATGCGGGATGAAACATATGATAGTCCACGCAAACAAATCGACACAAAAATTTCAGCAAGAGGCACCTAGGCGCCTGCGCCAATGAGTGCCTTGGCCCAGAAAGACACATCGAAACAAATGCGGTGCACAGCTAGTGTACGTAAATTAAGGAATGTTACACAGATTGCACACATGCAAAAATGCCACTTGAGGGAAACGAATCTGCCTTCAGTGATGAGCTACTGATGACAGACAGCTGCACAGTCGATGGACACACCTGCTTGAGATCAGTGACGGCGCTGGGGAGACCCTTGATCTGAGGCGCTGAAGCCACGCTCTCTTGCAGGCTTCCCGTGGTTGCCTTCAGCTCAGCCACCTGTCGAGAAGAGCACAGACACCAGTTAGCGGGGGCAACTACTGCTGCTTTTAGCGGCTTCCAAAGGTGCACACAAGGACAGTCGGAACAACGCGTACAGCTTAGCTGAACCCATTTTTCAGCTCAGTAATTGAGAAATACAATACTTTAAAGGCACACTGCCGACTATTTGAAGCTGGCCAATGCCAACTGATTACCCTCGACCTAATTATGCAGGTGTCGCTTTCACTGAAAGAAAGAAAGAAAGAAAGAAAGAAAGAAAGAAAGTATTTATTTAGCATAAAACATGAAATACAAACACAGAACTTCAGGGACCCAACAAAATTTGTTTGAGGGTCCCGACCACTATAAGCTGTTACATATGATGTAGACGACAGCAACAAATAAGGCAACTATATAGCAATAAGCATGTTACAGCAGTAGGCACTTGATACTAGTGAAAACATCAAATAAACATGTTATAATTAGAAAAAACAAAACAAAAAAAAAGCACTAAAGAATGTACACTAGGTTGAACTTAGTAGAAAATGTTTTAATTGTTTTTGAAAGGCATGAAGTGTAGGTGAAATTTGAATGTGATCATCAAGACTATTCCACAAATGGGTTGACTTTTATTAGCTAAGAGAGGGGAAAGAAATTAAATACAGGCTTCGTCACCACGAGGTGCTTTCACGAACAAACTACAGTGATGCCAATGCTGTCTCTTCTCAAGGATCTCCGAGGCTCAATCACACCGCCATCTACTTCCAGGCAGTGATGACAGGCCTCTTTTCAGCACTGATGTCACAAGTTTGAATCGAACAGTGCGGACAAAAAAAAAAGCACCGTTTCAAATCCAATTTCCTGAGCAATAAATTCGTTTTTTCCTGCCGAAGAAACACCAACAAACCTCAAAGAACTAACTAAACAATCACCTTTTAGTAAGACGAAAAATTGAACGAAGCTGTCCTCAGTGTCCCCTCAAAGCCAAGGTGATCCAAAGGACGGAGCAACGGAAGCGAACCAGCTCATGTGTCAAACGCAAATGTGAGAGCATTTGCCTGGCCTTTATGCGCAGGTTAGGTGAATGCACCCTATTCCAAGATAAAAGACAAACTTGCTAAACTACGCTAGGCTTAGTTAAAACATTCGGCAGGAGCTGGCATGTCCATCTTTCTCTCCACATTTGTGTCCCTCAATCTTTCCCCCCTTATTATTCTCTTTTTTCTCTTGTCTTCTTTGTCTTTCTCTACTCTTTCTGTTGGGTTGGGTCTTGATTTGGCTTGCCTTGGCTTATTGCTGATTCAGGGTACCAAGTCAAGCCAAGCCAAGCCTGCAACTACAACAGGCTTCACTTACACGACAACTCAGGGCATGCTTCCATTGACGAATCTTGCCATAAAATGAGCAAAACAAATTGCAGCCTCACATCCTGATGAAGAAAGGCTAGGCACGAAACTAGCAGCCGAGAAGAAGTTTAAAAAAAAGAAAAAAGAGCTACCCCCGAGACTTCCAAAGCAAAAAGGAATCAGTGCCTTGGCTACGAACCTGCTTGGCCAGTGCTGCAAGGTCCGCAGCAGTTCGGTGCAGCTCAGCAGCCGTGCTGCTCAGGTTTTGCTCGAGGCCCTTGATCTGGCTATGCAGGTCATGCAGCTGCGCTGGCAGTTTCTTGCCATCCACGTCCACTGCATGCAAGTTCGGGCACTGAGCACAATGCACTGCGGGCACTGTCCAGAAAGCTCGACCCAAAGACAGCTCCAGGGAAGACAAGATACGAATGAGAAAGGATGCGAACGCTCACGTCACAAGCAAGGGCAAAATTAAGATGAATTAAGAGCTCAAATCACGAACGAAACATGCAGAGTCAAATCTGTACCAGAAAAAACTTGGCAGGCGTTCTTCCTGTAAGTAGTACATAGGTCGTTAACAAGTCTGGCAAATTTTAAAGACAGAATTCATGTGGCTTTGCCACGGCGCACTCTTTACTGTCATAATGCCAAATAAATACAAATATGGCACAACATTTTTTAATCTAACACAGGCAACCCTTTAACCAGGGCAGTTCATAGAACCAGGGCAGCACTTCACATTTTCCTTTTCCCTAAATACAACCATCCAGACAAGAGGAATTAAAAAGCCACCATTTCTCATCAATAATGGGATCAGTTTTGACCGGGAACCCCACAAAATGCACAGGCAAGAGTCAACTGAAGACAGTTTTAAGCGCCTCTCATACAAGCTGAAAAAGAGAGAAAGAAAGAAGCTTCTCTGCTTCAATTAACTGCCACAAGGAGAAAATTAAAGGAATCAGAAAACTAGCTGTTCCCTTGTTCATCACAGAAACCAGGCTTGACCATTTCTTTTTCCGAAATCTGGTCCCAGACAAGTAACCACCACGGTGGCTCAGTGGTTAAGGTGCTCGTCTACTGACCGGAGTACCCGGGTTCGAACCAGACTACGGCAACCACGTTTCGATGAAGGCAAAATGCAAAAGGCGCCCGTGTGCTGTGCGATGTCAGTGCAGTTTAACGTGCACTGTGTCATATCAGTGCACTTTAAAGATCCTCAGGTGGTCGAAATTATTCTGGAGCCCTCCACTACGGAACTTCTTTCTTCTTTCACTCCCTCCTTTATCCCTTCCTTTCCGGCCTGGTTCCCTCCACTACGGCACCTCTTTCTTCCTTTCTTCTTTCACTCCCTCCTTTATACTTCCCTTCCAGCCTGGTTCCCTCCACTACAGAACCTCTTTCTTTCTTTCTTCTTTCACTCCCTCCATTTTTTTCCCCCAGACAAGGAGACTTCCAACAAACAAGCATGTCATTGCTGCTCTCAATGTAAAGTATTTCTGGGGCTTAGAAAATTTGAGAGAACAATTTTTTGACAGGATGAAGACACCGTAGAGCAGCTGCACTGTTATTTTCAGCACAATACAACACTTCCAATGGCAGAACAAAACATCTTGCTCCAGAAAAATGTGCGCAACTTTCCTTTGTTTTGCCATGCTTGTCAACAAAATCTGGCTAGGACCGGCTAGCAGTCTACACCCCATTGAATGCAAGTTTGTTGGCAGTGCTGGGCAGGAGAAGAACGGTGGATTTATCCGTTGGTAGCTGGATGGACTTCATGTCTGCGCTGTTTTGTGCATGGCATTCGAAAAAGATGTTCACACAAAAGACTACTAAATTCACTCTTGAGTAAGAATTATTCAACACAGTCATTAGGTTTCATTCAGCCATTTGGTGTTGCTCCTTTGTGTTCAGTATCTTATTTGATGGTTTCATTTTAAGCACTGATATATCTGATGGTATGATTGCCATTTGGTTCAATGACAGAGGTTCCAAGTTCTCTGTTCCTTGGCCGGGCATATCAGCACTGTGTGCATCATTACTGATGAGAATAAGTTTGATAGTGAGTTTAACTAGTTTAGATAAAGAGAGGGCCTGCACACAGCATGAAAGAGGGCCTTAATCACAAACAGATAAACCATGCCTATCAGCTGAAATGTACAGTCCACTGGATAACACCAGTGGATACTAACAGTAGCCTTATGAAAGTGCACATGAAACTGTCACAACTTAAGTTTAATAATCCAATCATCAATTGTGTGAAGTGTTTCCACAGTGATTATAACATATCTGGTGACTGGTACTATGATAGCACTGCTGCCCCAAAAGTATCAGATTACCAATGGACTTCACCTCAGGTGTGCATAACAACTGCTTCATGCACTGGTCATGCTTCAAGCATCATATACAACGCTTTACTACAGGGAGTCATTTCTGTTGTGTTTACTTCCTGTCGTAAATTTTTTTCACTACATCTGCTTTTGTTGCAATTCCCCGGATACCTCTGGCCCCATCAACAGCCAAACTAAAAAATTACAAAAGGCACCCTTGTGCGGTGCGATGTCAGTGCACGTTAAAGATCCCCAGGTGGTCGAAATTATTCCGGAGACCTCCGCTACGGCACCTCTTCCTCTCTTTCTTCTTTCACTCCCACCTTCCTCCCTTCCTTTACGGCGCGGTTCAGGTGTCCACCGAGATATGTGAGACAACTACTGCGCCACTTGATTCCCTCAAAAACCAATTCAAATTTTTTAAACTTTGTGAGGAGAGAGCAGATTTGAGTGCAGTTGCTTCAAACCGAGGTTCTTTGTTCTTGCCAATGTATTTCCTGAACTACCACTGATGCTGCAAAGCGTTTTTTTGTCATTTTTTTTCACTGAGACCAAGGGGTCATCACAAAGCGATAAAGGTCAAAGACTGAACAATCTGGTAGACACAGCCGTGTCTTTCCTGTTCCGGTCAACCGAGTGCCACAATAAAGCTCTCTTCAACCTGCAGCACAACCTACAACAATTCAGACAACTGTAGTCTAAAAAGATGGCACATAATCTGGTGACAACAACCTTTTCATGTAGTTCTCAATTGACTACACCATCACAGGTAACCGCAGTGGATGTGGCTTCATTCAGAATGTTTTGGCTCAAGGATTAAAATTTTTTGAACTACTATAAGAATACTAGTACCTCCATCACATCCATGGCACCTATCAAGAGAAGTTAACTAATCTGAGCCCACCAAAACATAATTCCGGAATTGCACCTTGTGTGCACCCACCGCGGTGGCTCAGAGGTTAAGGCGCTCGACTACCGAGCCGGAGTACCAGGGTTCGAACATGACAGCGGCGGCCGCGTTTCGATGGGGGCGAAACGCAAAAAGGCGCCCGTGTGCTGTGCGATGTCAGTGCACGTTAAAGATCCCCAAGTGGTCGAAATTATTCCGGAGACCTCCACTACGGCACCTCTTTCTTCTTTCACTCCCACCTTCCTCCCTTCCCTTTCGGCGCGGTTCAAGTGTCCACTGAGATGTGAAACAGATACTGCACCATTTCCTTTCCCAAAAACCGATTTTCGATTTTTTCTTGTGTGCTACACTAAGTAAAAGGAGGTGCAAAACAACAGCAATACGGCAAGAGTGGGTCTGTGTAGTCAGGCCAGTTCAGAACGAAAATCAGTAAAAAATCCAACCACATAAAAACAACAACAGAATAGAGGATTATATTATTGTACAGACGGTACAGCATTTCATTCAAGGTTGTATTTGTTATCTGTTAGAAAACCAACCGTGTATAAGACTTCACTACCACACACCATAAATCATGATGCACAATGACAAACAAAGCTGATGCAAAGTAACTGCGGCAGAAACCACCAAAATGAACATGATGCACTCAACTTCTTTTCAGCATGATGAAGCATTATTATAACATATTTTCTGCATAATTCCGGTATTTAAGTCGTGAAATTTTTATGACGTGGGTGCTTTATGGAAAAATGGTCAAATGCTCTGATGAATTCTATCCTGACATGCAAGCCATTAGTCAGCAAACTACTCATCAGCAAACAACTTAAAATTCAGTTTTTTGACTGCGAAAGAACTAACATATCTAGATCACACGTGGAACTAGGTTACTTCTGGCGTTCCTTGATTGTGACAGTGATGTTTTCAAGGTAGTGTACATGTGTTGTTACTCAGCTTTCATGCTGGGCTGAATATCTTGCCAAGCGATATTCATGTTATCTTTCTGGTTTGTACCTTATTCTCTCCTTTCTTTCCTTTTTAGAAAAACTTTCCACGATGTGGGTTTTCCTGTTTTCCCAATAAAGATTTTGTTGGAAAATAGCGCTTGTGTCGTGTCTTGCTTCTTCCTTTCGCCCTTGTCTCTTGCCCTACTTTCAGCATGAATCTGATTCAACTCGCCTAGCTTTCAACCTTACCTCAGTTTTCAATAATGTCTTTATGGGATTCATTGTTGTTCTTTCTTTCTGCCTTATGGTTATTTCTGCTTCATATCTTTACCATCAATTTCTTCCTGTGGGCCGTTTTCATATTACCCTGTGATGGCCTATGCTGTTTGTAGAAGCCAAGGGGACATAAAACAACATTCAATCCAATTTGAGTGTCAGCTCCAAAGTAATGCACACAAAAATATGCAAAGGCCACATATATATTTCGTAAAGAGGTAAGTGAACTTTAGTGTATCAAAACATTTATCACTGAGGATGTTGATAAAATGTGTATTCCAATTAAAACGGGTATTCCTCTAAACTAAATACCATGATTGTTCAATAGCACAAAACGCAGGGCTAGTTCGTAGCTGTTCATCATGTAACACATCGCACAAGACGGGGCACTAAGAAGAAAACAGAATGAACACAAGCCCCACTGACCACTGAAATGAACAGGAAAACTCCAGAATAGAATTTTTCCAATTCACGAGAAGTTTTCCTAGAATGAATAGGAAAACTTCCAGAAAACTCCTAAGCAGTTTTACTATTCAATTCAGTAGTCAGTAGCACTGATCCTATTGTCTCCTTAAACTCCAATCTTGTTGTGCACTGTATTACATGATGCACAACTTCCATGGTTGCATGTTTCATTTAGTGCGCTATTTTGCAGGCATGTGTTATTTTGCTAGGACGTAGGAATTTCATTTTTAGCCACAGCCGAGGCAAAAGTGCAACTGGGGCACGCTGAAGTATCAGAAGCAACATAGCAAGAAGATAATACCAACGCAGGCACTACACTGCATGGCGTTACAGCCAGCTGATGTAGGCTCACTTCATCAACACAAAAAAGACCCAAATGACAAACTATAGGCAATGACTGCATACAACTCCATTCTTCCTGTATAGCAATGCATGAACCACAAGTCAGTTATTACTTCACACATAAGTCAGCAGGATTAGCGGGAGAAAAAAAACGTGAACACCAGTAGTGCTCACTTGGATTCAGTACAGGCGGTAATCGCTAGGCCACTAGCTATGTTGTAACCAGTGCACCAAAATCCGAGTGCAGAGAAATGGAGATGAGCAACAACCGTGATGACATTAACGATGCAGGGAACGGGAGGAGGGGTCACCGCGGGTGTCAATTACCTCGGTGCAGGCGTGTTCGGAGGGCGTCCACGTCCTGCCTGAGGGCGAGGTGCAGCCACACCAGCGCCCCCGCCACCCCAATCAGCAGCACCAGCCACACGGGCAGCCAGGCCCACCAGCGCACCGGCCTGGGGTCAAGGGTCAGTGCGTCCTCCTCACCCCCAAGCAGCCACAAGTGATAGACATATTCCGAACCCTATCCCTATTCCAAATGCATGCTCGCTGGTACCGAAAAATTACATCAGTCTGCGACAAGATGCTTTAAAGGTGCACTGAAGAGGAATCTGAACTTGTATTTTTGCTGCCGGAAATCGACCTACACGTTCCGAGCATTCCTAGGAACTTCGACTTATTGCCCTGTATGGCCGATTTCCCTAATTAAATCAAATTAACGTCCATCTCCCGCCTTTATTTTTTTAATTCTCCCCGTACGGTGGGCGGAGTTGACCAACACGTGGAGTGCCTTTCAGCCAGCACCGTGGAAGCTTTGCTTAAGCTTTATTTTGTTTTTTTAGGTTTCCGTGAATAAGTAGTTTCATTCGCAGATAATATAGCCGCAAAATAAGCCCAAAGAAATAAAAATACACACGGACTATTTGCTTCTACGGATTACTATGTATTACTCCGCCGATGGCAGAGCGGCAAGCCGCCACGGGACTGGGTGAAAGGCACTCCACGCATTGGTCAACTCCGGCCACCGTACGCGGAGAATTAAAAAAGAAAAGGCGGAAGCCGGACGTTAATCCAATTTAATTAGGGAAATTGGTCACACAGGGCAATAAATCGAAGTTTCTGAGAATGTTCGGAACGTGTAGATCGCGTTCCTGCGGCAAAAAGACGAGTTCAGATTCCTCTTCACTGCCCCTTTAAGGCCACGAAGACTGCGTGGGAATGAAAAGACAATATAACGGAAAGGCAGGCAGCTGCTGTTAACCCTTTCAGGCGCCATTTTTTGTTTTGACTGAAATCAGTTATTTTTTCGTCTGAGTAGTACATTCAGGCCTCAAGAAAGCGAATTTGTTAGTTTTCGAACGTGGAAGACCAGCAGGTAAGTTTTTACAACGATGTGGAGAATTCCGTACAAAGTGTCAGATTTGTTAGAAATAGCAACATCGAAATGTTCTCGTGCCTCAGGTAAACATCCTCGGAATAATGGAATCGCTTTGTGTTTGGAAGATTCACATTGCGCTCGAAACTGAGAAAAAATCAATGTTTTCACTGCCGGCAAAATCTGTCTGCACAAAAATGGCGGACAAAGTGCTACCTAGCTCACTCTTATGTGAAATATTACTTACTGCGTTTGCTACATGGTACAAAAAAGCAACTCATTTGCAACAAGACGGGTGCTCAATTTGACTGAAATAATGAAATCGCTGTTAAGTGCTCCAGTTTCTCAGAAAAAGCTGCAAGTTTGCCGCTTACACAATTGTGTACAAAGCGCCTGAAAGGGTTAAGCTGTGACAAGACGCTTTAAAGCCATAAAGACTGAGTGGGAATTAAAACACAATATAAAGGAAAGGCGGGCAACAGCTGTTTAAATCTGGTCCTCATTTCCCGCCCCTACATTAACGATGTGTGCATTCAAGTTGTAGATTCACTGAAAAACTCGTATATGTCTACTTGTAGTTCTTATTCCCTTATTATGGTTCTCGCATAAACATGCAACTGTCTCCAAAAAGGGCTACAGCTCGATTCCTGCATTTTTGCTCTTCATGGCATGTTCCTCCCTTATTTAACGCCATGGTTTAGTTTTTAGCTTCCACACAAACGATTTCACGAAATGAATGCTTTTTCTCGAACAGAAACTGCCGCATGCACCAGGCTCATGCTCCCGAGGATGAGCGACATGGTTTACAATGCATACTACAAAGGTAACGGACTTTTCTAACATGCATTTCTGACCTGACGACTGACTTTTCGCAATTATTATTTCAAGGTGGCACAATAACAGCTGCCTCTTCCTTCGATGTAGAGTACTTCAAGCAAATCAGAAATTGGAGTTCTCTGTTAAGGCGTATTTCTCAAGTTCAAAGGGCAGCTCCAGGGGTTTTTCAAGGTTCACTCAACTTGGACTTTAACTGCAGATCACTTTCACAAATTCTGGCAGCAGTGTGATATTTCATTCTTGCACAAATTGATTTTCAAATAGCTTCAGTTGAAGTCATTTCTACAGACAAGTCTGCATTTGTGATGCGTAAAGACTACTGCAAGCTAATGCCTGCTCCCCACTTGCTGAACAAAATTTTCCGGCTTGTGTTATGTCGTTTCGTGTATTTTAAGAATGTAATCATTATTCCTGCTTTAAAACTCATGTACAATGTTTTTGCATAAATGACTAAAAGAATAACAAATTTTAATCACAGTTATGGCCAATTTTATTCCAGTTCATTTTTGCAGCTGTGTAGCCACCACCGTTCTCAACCCTCAATGTTTTCAGCGTGGAATCAAAAAACTGATTTAAAATAATTTTTTGCAATGTTATCCTTGCAATCACAGCTGCACAATTTGGTATTTAAGACAGTGATCTTTCTGTTGTGTTACAAGGACACCAGAAATCTAAGCAATAAATAGACGGTTCTTTTAACGACCTAACAGCTAAGACTGTGGTACGTCGTCTTCAGCGGCACTTGTTTGTTTTTGTTAAAGCAGTGAAAACTTAGCAATGGCCACAGAGAACATGAGATATGCCATGAGGGCTCGAGAATTCACACATAGATTTTAACTTTCACGCTGTCAATTTAAGTCCACTAACTTGACTAAGCCAAAAAGTAGGCAAGCCTGTCTCTCGATGTTTTCATCAAAATAACTGCAGCAACTAAGGCCTCGTCTCATGGATGTTCATGCAAAGTGCGCTGAGCAGTTTATTGGCGCATAAGAAGTAGAACAAGGGAGCCTTCAGAAATGTATCTACTTATCTCTTCTCTATGCCACCCCTCTGGTTCAGGCATACCTGATCAAACACTGATACTTTGTACAAGAAATTGTTAAAACATGTGTGTTGATCTAGTCTATCTAATGGTTCATCATTTCAGATATAAAAGACAACTAATGCTGATACGCCACGGCTTGATAAATAACTAGCAAGAGGAAATGTCAACTTACTGCCTGTATGCAATCTGACCTGTGATTAATATAACTTTTTATTATAAGTTTTTCTTGAGTTGTTACTCTTGCATTTAGCCACCAAAGAAAGCCAAGTACTACAAGTGAGTAACTATACAGGAACAGAGACAAGGGGAGAAGACACCCAAGAGTGGTAGCCCATGCTGCCATAGCTTTCCCCAGCCTACATTTGTAGCTCTTAAAATGGTTGTTTTAGAGACGCATTTCGCGATACGCTATTCTAGCGTGCAGCTTAAATTAAGCAACTTTCTGGGCGACTTCCTCTGCCTTAGTCTTCCTTCCCGAACACCGCCCCCTATCCCTACCGGCGATGCCCGACAGCGCAGACCCACGAGGCGGGCCAGTCGGGGGCCCGCCGGACCTTCGTGCCGCGACGCAACAGGAGGGGTACGTGACTCACGGCGCCGCCGCAGAGCGGTACGAGGCGAGCACCGCGTACGAGGACTCGACGTCGGACGAGTCTGAGCCATGGCCGCCGTTGCCCCCGGCGGCCGCGGCGGCCCCCTTCCTGAGCAACTCCTGCACCGAGTGCTGCGAGGCGGCACGGGGCGCGGTCGCGCGGCACGACACCAGGGCGTCCAGCTCCTTGCGCTTCTTCATCTTCTTGAACGGCGGGCCCGAGCAGGCATCCGGGCGGCACGCCAGCTTCGCGGGGCCTCGAGACACCACCGCGGCCGGGTACGCGGTCCGCGGCAGCAGATCGATACGGACCAGCGCGGCGCCGATCAATCCAGCGACGCCATTGCGGCAGCAGACGCCGCGTTGCAGCGGCCACGCAGTTCCCCGAGCAGACGACGCGCCGACGCGGACGTCCCCGAGCGCCACGGCGAGCTCGGCATCGCGGCCCGGCACGTCTTCTAGTCCGCTACCCCGCCTCGTAGCCCACAGCGGCTCGGGGACGACGCTGCCGTCTTCTAATCGAGCTAGACTTGCACAAGTCTCGACCGGTCCCAAAGAGGGAGGCGGCACGCACGCGTGGCGCTAGTCTCGGCCGTCCATGGCGCGCGGGCATGACGGGAAAGTGCGGTCGCCGCGTGCGCGTTAGGTTTGATTCGTGGCGCATGCCGGCAGTCGGCGACGCGTCAGCTGCAGACAGTCGCGGTCGTCGACAAACATACATTCGCAGGATTTCCCGCTCCCACATATCACGGTGGCCGACAGTGGCGGTAACCAAGACGTAATGACACCCGCTTTAATCACGACTCAGCGGCAAAAACTGTCCATCGAGGAGTCCATTACTTCACATAATGCAGTCAGTGAACTTGGTCAAGGAGTTGACTCTAATCTCTGATACCGTTTCACAAGCAGGCTGCAGCTACGACCCACACTCTGGAACCGGGTGCCCACCAATGCCCCCCCCCCCCCCCCCTCCTCCCATACACATCTGACAATGCGTCGCATTAAACTGACATATGAAGCTATAGCAACTATAAGCACGGGCTCCAAAACCCACACTTAGTCCTCGCATACCACCCTGCACAGAGGGTACGTGTCATGTGGATTGCTTCGCACTATGATACGTACCAGCGCTTCAGCCCCTACCAAGACAAAATTAACACGAACTATATACACTCGGCAGGTACAGCAACACGATGGGCTAAGACCGAACACAAAGCGTTGTCATGCACCGAAAGCTCTCTTGACGGGCGCTAATATTTGCTTCCATCTTAAGTAGCAAAACATTTCTGCCAGTTATCTTCTTTCGCTGTAGACGTAACTTGACGTCAGGGACTGGAAAAAAAATGTCCGAATTATCTGAAGGTCGAATATCATCGAATTTCACACCCCCCTTCCAAGGAAAAAATATCCATACACTGTCCACATACTATCAAATTTATTTGGGAAACAAAACTGCTGTAAGCATCTGCTTTTGAGGTGATGACTTCATCGCAATGATTAAATTTCCAAGTTCTGTTATATGCTTCATTGCGTGCAGTGTCAAAGCAGAACTACTCCAATATATGGAAGGGGCAACGCGATAACGCTCGAGCCTCCTCGCTAATGGCAGCATCGCAAGTATGGAGACTTCACCGCACAAACCATGAACAGGAAACATGCGTAATGGCATAGGAATGGTGAAATCTCTTGTGAAAAGAAAACGAAAAGAGCAGCGACGTGCCAATATATGCATTGAAAGCAGCACACAGCTCGACGTTGGCTGATGCACGGCCGATATGGTCACATCACCGCAGGCCACCGGCAAAGCTCAGAAAACGAAACTATGCGGCCGGACTATTTTTTGGCCTTCGACAACGCTCGGCGAGGACCCATTGCACCTGTCATTACATGCATGTCGGAGGTGCACAGGTAACAAACAATTCAGGCTTGAGAGGAGAGGAGGAGGTAATGAACGATGACTTGTGAATGACTTGTGTCGATCATACCTCGACACAGTCTCCTTTTGGGAGTCAGCCTGATTCCTCCTTTTTTACAAGCTGCGAACCCCTCCGGGGAAAGTGCGAACATTCATTTTGTACCCAGAAAATCTGGTTGAAAACATATCCGCAAGTGACGCAGGTGCAATCTGCTTCCACGAGGCACTAAGTACACATGCGAAGTGGCAGGTGCATGCTTGACATACCGCCATCTGCTGCTTGCACCTGTCACCAGTGTGAACTGCGCATGCACACCACAAAGTGGCAGTTTCCAACCAGTGCAGCTCGGGGGAAGGCAGAGAAGGCAAGGCGCATATGCACGAAGCAGCTGTGCAAAAAAGGCAGGTTAACGGGCGCAATCCAAGCGGCGTCCGACTTAAGGGGCATCCAACCCCTTGGACTTACAGAAGTGTTCACCAGGACTGCTCCAGCAGTCCGCGGTATCCAGACTGCCAAATTAAAGGGGCAGACAACTGAATTTTAAGAATTAAGAATCCAACTTCTGTTTCAGAGCAACAGAAAGCTTCCAGGCACCCGATCCACAACCGTTTTGTGTGAACTGCAGCAGAAGATTTTTATCGACAACTTTTCTGCAAAAGGATGCAGCCATTTTATGTGCCCCGATGGTGGAAACCATCATCAACGAGTGCAGTAGCGACTGTATGCTGGCAAAAGTGACCTACCAAAAACTAATCCCAACCACCAGACAGTTTAAGCACTGGTAAAATGTTTAGGAGAATCCTCACAAGATGGAGTAGATTTGTAATAAGGAAGTACCAGGACCCCAGACCAGGATAAATTTTTATTTACCGACGAAGTTTCTGTGCAAGCTGTACAGCTTTCTTTTGTAGCTGTGTGGCTGCTCTAAGGTGGATGCCAATGAGGAATTACTGCCTTATTATAGTATGAACATTGCATAGCGTCCAAGTTTCCACAACCAAAGTTGTATCGACAGAGTCACATATGGCTCGTTGATGACAGTTTTCGGCGGAGTGTGGTTACTGCTTCAACCAAGAAATGCAAAAAACTGTGGCGCTATCTAGTAACAAAAGCTGAAAGCAGACGTGAAGGGAGTGTTGCTTTTCATAGCGGAGCACACTGGAGGAAGCGTAAATTATAATAAAATGCGACAAAATCTCTTGAAAGAAAAAAAAAAAAATGACGCACTTAATGAGATATAAGTAATACTTTAGCAAGATGCAGTAACTTGTTGAGATGCATCGATAATGGCGAGGCTTCACGGCAGGATATTGCTTCAGCTTGCATTAAATGATTTCCAACGCCAAATTACAATTATAAAACCGCCATTTCTTCAATATTATTGTGCTCAAATCTAACAATACTGGCAGCCTTGACGCCATAGGAAGCATAAGAGGGTTCTCACACAGCTTCCACCCTCTTCGTTCGATGACGTTCTACGTCACACCTGCGGTAACTCAGGACGTTCCACGTCCGCCACTTATGAACGTGGGTGGCGCTGATGAACACTCTCAAGGTTAGGTTACTTGTAAACATAAATACCCCCGAAAGCAGAAGATTTGACAGCCGTCGCCATAGCTCAGAGGTAGAGCACCGGACGCGTAATTCGGAGGTCGTGGGTTCGGATCCCACCGGCGGCATGTGGTTGTTTTTTCTTCTGCTTTTCTAATCAATTAGCATTAAGCGATAACATATTAAGTAATAATCTAAATTGATCAACACCACAAATAAATAAATAAATTTAAAAAAAAAATCCCCTGTGCCCTTTGGTTTCTGTGGCTGTTGGCTTCTGTCATACTGGGCAAGGTTTTTTTTTTTTATTTCCATCATAATCTTGTGACATATTTAGGTCAGTTGTCGGTTCCTTTAATAGGGGCCAAATTCTCAAGTTTTACTATAAATGCAAGGGCCAATTATATTCATATGCTTCTCGTCCTCTAATGGTTAACCCATCACCAAACTCATTTACGCATTGAGTCATCATTTCATTTATCCCCTCGTGAACCAACTAGCCCTGACCACTTGTCTTGCAAGTGGGGTAAATGTCTCATTTCTTCTTCAACTCTGATGCACTAGTATCATTGAGACAACACCAGGGGCAGCTGAGCAGTCAGTGTCACCGCCAATAAGCAGCAAGCGAAACTTGGCTATATGCTCTCCTTCACTAATAAACCAAATGCTCAACACTGTGACCACTATCCCCGATAACTCCTAGATGATGCGATGTACTCTCGAAGTCAGCTCAAAACAAGCAGGGGCAGTCCCCCATTCACAACAATGGATGCAAAGAAAAATCTAAGCTTGAGACTGACCGTGTAAACAGATCTTCAATAGCAATTGTGATGCAGAACACATTTCTTGAGTCAACTCTACAAGCACCAAATATCAAAGGTAAAACTAACAGAACACAGTAAAAGCGCAGAACTGCTGTTAACTTAAAGAAACCGCCAGTCCCGCACTTTTCTCAGGCAAGATCACCAGACGTTAAAAACGAAACCAGAAAAACACGTCAATGTAGTCCACCGTGTTACCACTGTGGATGGGAGCCTTCAACAGACAATGCTTGCTAACGAGATGCTGAGGTCATCCAGTGGCCAAGAGCGGTAGTAAACACTTGTAACATGATCACATGTGTGCACGTGGCTGTTGCAGCTTCACATACAAAGAGATGAGCCTATCAAACTTCACTGACTCCGAGTGCTGAACTACAAGTGCATGACTATCTATGATCCTGCTGTTGAATGATAACTTCCACTGCTCCCCTGGTACCCATCCCACCTCCAAGCACGCCCCAAGTTAGGGCTGTTTTGCATGCAGCGATCATCATCCAAATGTATCGCAATTTCTTTCGCTTAGCACTGAAAACTGGTGCAGCTCGCATCACGGTGTCCACCCTGCTGGTCACACAGTCACTGTCAATTAGGCAGCCAAACAATCAATTCACAGCTTCTTAGCTGTGTGACATGAGGAACAATATAGTAGAAGATTTCAAATTACAAGTACACATGCCCAAAAACTTCCATGACTCCAACATTCTTTCCATGAAGGAATACTAGTACTGGAAGGCAATGAAGCATCATTTCCAAAAAGTTTCTAACCCGCTGCATTTCTTGGCTTCTGGGCCTGGCAGGATGGCTAATTAGCATTCAAAATTCCTCCAGCCCTTCATAGAGAAACAACAGCTTTGCTTCTCACATCTTTCCGGAGCTTTTCAGATAAAATGCCAGGGATGCTGCAAAACTTCTGATACAGAACCCAGCAGCAAACCAGCCAATTTGGGAACCTTTTAAGAAAGCACGGTAGGGATATGAAACACTAAAGAACAGGGCATAGCACAAACATACACGGAAAAAGTAGATGAAGTCTTCACTTCGCATCTGTGCATGAGAAGTTTCCCCACTTTATTAACAAAATATACACCAACTAGCCCAACAACTCGCTTATTACAGGTGATGACAGCTGAACAGAAAAAAAAAAGAAGTATGTGTGCCCCACTACAATCACAAAGGAAGAAATCTGAATGAAAGCACTGAAAGCACTTCGCAAACTTGGCTATCTAAAACGAACCTTAAAAAATGCCACGAAGGAATGTAAATTAACTGATTACAAATCACTAGTTCGACCCATCCTGGAGTACGCCTCAATTGTCTGGTCCCCTCATTACGCGCGCGACATTGACCGCTTAGAATCAGTTCAAAAGAAAGCAATACGATTCATCTTTGGCCGCTACGATCGTAAGTTTTCACCTTCTTCCCATATGCACAGCTTATCTTTACAAACTTTAGAACATAGGCGCACACGTGAATGCATCATTATGCTGCACAAGATCGTTCACACGTCATCTGGCATTCAGGCACCCTTCACATTTGTGTCCTCAAGCGCACGTGCAACCCGACGGAACCACCCATTAAACATTGTTCCCTTCAAACCACATATAGATTGTTTCAAATTTTCTTTTTTTCCGCTAACTGTTGAAATTTGGAATGGATTGGACGGCTCAATTCGTTTATTGCCAATTGAAGAGTTTGTTGTTCAGTTGCCTGACAATTTGACCTGTTAATATGTTTTTAATACTTCTGTATTATCTATCTCTATGCTTCTCATGTTATTTGTTTTTACTAATGTATTTACCCACTCCTGCTATGTCTCTTCTCAGAGACAGCAGTATTTGTAAATAAATAAATAAAATAAAAAACAAAATTAAATTCCTTGAAATGAAGCCGGGTGCTTGCATTCCACTTTCGGCAACTTGCACCACTGGGCGTCATACACACAGAAATGGCAAAGCCCATGAAACATCTGCCGCAATTAGTCTTGCAGTGGCTGTACACTTGGGCTGCCCGTTAAGCCGGCAGCCTATGCAGAATGGCATCAACAGACAGGTCCTTGATGTACTACTGCTCACCACTAAACAGTAGACTACCGTATTTTCCGGTGTATAAGACGCACCCACCTTATATGCAGGCTGTCATTGAAAAGTTGGTATATAAGACGCACCCGTATATAAGACGCGCCCCAATTTACCCAGTTAGGCTAGTGAGGATCAATTAAACACGCTTGCGCTGCCATCACGAAATTCACCGTACCTGTGAGAAACTCTTAAGCAACGCTAAGTGGACGAAAGAGGCAACACTCATGCCATTCCCGACCACGTTTTAGAAAAAAAGAAGAAAAATGAAAAACTCTCCCGTATGTTCATAAGAACATTTTAGTTCTACTTAAAACCTTGGAACTCTTAATCTTCGGATGCGCTATCAAAAAGTTCGCCCATTTCTGGAGGCAACGCGACTGAAACATTCTCTTCGTACTAGGTACACAGAGCAAACAAAGTTGTAAAGGGTGTCTGAAAAAAGAACGCCGGCTTGTCCTGGCTTGTCTTGACAATCCATGAAGCGTGATTGTCGTGATCTTTTGGCATTTCACACTACTTTTGCTTGGGGCCTCCGAAACGGTCGCGTGTTTGTGATCCCGGAAGTCATCATCCCCGCCATTTCATGATAAAGTTCACCTAAAAAATGTTGCGCTTGGCGGTCCTCGTATTGAAGTATTAACGGTGTTACAACCGTATCATTGCTAGTGATATTTTTTCGGTAAAAAAAAGCTTGAAAATGAACCTGAGTAATTTCTGAACTCGCAAAAAAAAACCCCGAAAAATTCGTATATAAGACGCACCTTTGTATAGGACGCACCAGCAAGATTTTTGAAAAAAAGTCGCGTCTTATACACCGGAAAATACGGTACCTTGAAGGTAGCCCCTACTTGCCTTGTGCATCTTAACATGGGATCAGTTAGGTCTGCATTCCCCGTCAGTTTTGTCATGGGCGGCACTAGTTGGTTGGGTATTTAACGTCTCTCCTTCCAATACAGTGCACTGCGCCTTGTTGTTTCATGTTACATGTGTACTGTGTTTAATTACAAGTCTTTTCTTAGACTGCATTATGAAATTATTTTTCTTCTCTCCACTATGCAATGCACAGAATGGTGCTTGCTTTTCTGCTTTCAGTAGACTTCGAAACTATGTTGACCGACTCAACAGCATGAAATATAATTAACTTCGTAATGTATGCTACTTCAATCACCGCACTTGTGACGTATAATGCACTGCTCTGCTGACTTTGTACTGCCAAGTGAGGGTTTGAGAAGCCACGTCAAGCTGTTCTAGGCAGCTTTTGACTATGGATATCACAATGAATTTCTTCTGATGCAAGGACATCTCCGGCTTCACAGAGCCAAACACATGGTGACTGATCAACTCAACGTCTAAAAGTTAATACATGCTGTGCTTCAAATCTTTTACAGGAGCTGTCGCAGTCGCTCAGTGGTTATGGCACTCAGCTGCTGATCCGAAAGACGCGGGTTCGATCTCAGCTGCCGCGGTCAAATTTCGATGGAGGCGAAATTCTAGAGGCCCGTGTACTGTGCGATGTCAGTGCACGTTAAAGAACCCCAGGTGGTCGAAATTTCCGGAGCCCTTCACTACGGTGTCCCTCATAGCCGGAGTTGCTTGGGGACGTTGAACCACAAAAACAAGCTCTTTTTACATGTTTAATAAAATCAACACGGGTGTAGTGGGCCTGAAAGTGTAGTGGGCCATGTGTATCGTGAGGGCACTATGTGCAACAGAAATATTAATCCCGAAAACCTTTAGCTTGTGGAAAATTCAGCACCTATGCCTCCCTGGGACCCATCGATAGAAAATTTGTAGAATAAACAGCACAATAGGACAGCATGTGCAGCATACATAAATGGAGGTGTAGTGCTGTAAAAGGCTCTTTCTTGGCTACCTTCAGAAACCTGCGTTATTTCCCTCAAAATGATGGGAGCCAGTGCGAGCATGTTTTATGGTGGTGGTCAGAAATCAGTCAGAGCATTCATGTTTCAATAAGTGGCAAAAGCCCTTTTAACCACTCCACTTATTGGCACTTGTACCAGTGCAACCAACACACATAAGCACACATTTGAGCGAACAGAGGGCTCTTCTTCCATGCTTTTGAAATCTCACAATTTCCGCTGCATTGGACATTTCCCAGCACACAGCTACAAGTTGAAAACACAGCAAAAGATATTTAAATCATGTTCTGGGATGGTATTCTAAGCGCTTCGAAAGAAATTCGTGACACGATTAACACTAGGTCTTGAGAGGACATCGCCCTGCTGCAGTATTCCAAGACAGGTATAGACGGAATAAAATATCTGAACCCGCCTTTCTATGTCTCGAACCGATGGGACCACAATTTAAAGCTTTATGAATTTCCTTTTAAAGGTGACGTACTCCGTTATTCCTTTTTTCTGCGAACAGTTTGCTAATGGAATGCTTTGCCACCACATATGGTTAATGTTGTACCAAATGAAGCCTTTTTTCACGCGTTAGGTGCATGACTTCTTGTCAATGAATGTGAAAGTGCCTCCCTGCTGTAATGTCGAAAGGCGATGCAGGTACCAAATAAACAAAAAATTCAGGGGGCACTTTGGCTCTCTAATGTGCTTCAAGGCGAAAGCGTTTCCTGGCACACTGTTTGTTTTTATTTACTTTTTATTTTTTATATTTTGCTTTTTAATTTTTTTATTTTTGCTCCTTTTCTTATATTTGTTGTTTTTATTTTTATTTCCATGCCTTATTTTTATTTATTTATTTTTTTTCCTTTTTCTCACTTTATTCCTTTTATTTTATTTATGAAACCCATGCATTCACTAGATGCGCCTTTATTCATGCTCAGAACCTTGAGCCTTTGTGGCGGAGTGGTAGCGTCTCCGCTTCAAATGTCAAAGGCCTTGGTTCGATTCCCACCCTCGGCGCCGTTTCTTTTCAAGCAGTGACGCCGAAAGGCGGACAAATGTGCCGACACGGCTGCCAACGCGTTGGTCGACACGGCTGCCGACGTGTCTGTCGACACGGCTGCCAACGCGTCTGCTAACGACAGTATAAGGCATTAAAGGCTTTCGCCTTAATAAACAAACAAGCAAACAGTAGAAATCTGCAGCTGCTAGCCAGTGGTCCCGTCTTCAGCTTCTTGTCTTTTGCGTGAGTGAAATGAGGAGGCACTCACTGTTCTGCCGGTAGATGGTGTAGAGGTGGTCGAGACGGGAGCGCACACTGAGCAGGAACCAGGCCTGGGCCACCAGGATGGCCACCCCCAGCAAGAAGCCCACCGTCTTCACCATGGAGAAGCAGCCCTCACTGTTGCCACCACAACAGCTGCCACCCGGGTGCGGGCCACCGGGAAGCACCAGGCCACGGGCGCCCCGCAACCGCCTGCACAGAACACCACCACCGCAAGCCAAGGTGAACCACATGCTCAGTACAAGCTATCCAAAATGGGTCATTCTGGTCAAAACATACGGTTTATGGCTTATGGGGGTAACGTCCCAAAGCAACTCAGGCTACGAGGGACGCCGTAGCGAAGTACCCCGGAAATTTCAACCACCTGGGGTTCTTCAACGTGCACTGACATCGCACAGTGTCGTGTCCGGTCGCTGTGTTGAATGCAGCGAAAGACGCACACGGTACTTTAAGACTTCGTTTATTTAAAGCCGATGAGGGTGCGACCAGCGTCGACCGAGGCAGGAGCCGAACTGGCCGCCTGAAGAAAGGAGGGAGCGGAGAAGCGTCCACGGGAGGGAGTGGCTTCCCAAAACAGGAGGAGGATGCGGGGGCGCACACACACAAAAGCAATAAGGGGACACAACACTTCCTTCCCCCTTAGAAAGTTGCCTGGTATCGTGCAGGGGGTCGGCGCTCACGCGTGGAGGCGCGCTGGCTTTGTGCGCTCGGGGGAGAAACACTTGTAGGCTGGCTGTTGTTCGCTGTGTCTCCTAGGTCTGTCCTGGGCGAAGTCTCTTCTTCCGGGAAGAGGTGCCAGGCTATGTGGGAAGATGGTGCACGTGTTCTCTCCGCTGGCGGACAGCTCTCAGACGGCGTCGTAAATCTACGCAGCTGGTTGAGATGTCGGCGTGCTACTGTGCCATGTATGTTGACGAGCCAAGAGCGCAGGCCTATGCGTCTGACAATTGTAGCTTCCTCCCAGCGTGGCTTTTTCAGAAACTGTCGGGCGAGGACGCGCTGCCCCTCATTAAGCGTGCCGCAGCGCGGAATTGCTTTTTCTTCCCGGAACGTCTCTGCCTTTGGCTCGGGGAGGATGGCTGTGAGCTGGGTTCGCATTTCACGCTCGAACATCATTTTCGAGGGGGTCTCGCCTGTTGTGCTCTGAACCGTCGTGTGCTGCTTGAAGAGAAAGCGCGCAAGGCGGCGCTGCAGCGAGCCTGTCTGATCTCTTTCAAGGGCGCGTTTTAGCTCGGCTACGTAGCGCTCGGCTTGTCCGTTTGTCGCTGGGTGGTAGGGGGCCGATGTAACTGATGAGATCCCGTTGTCGCGATAAAACTTGAGGATCTCCGCAGACACAAACGGTGTTCCGTTGTCCGACACTACCTTGCGCGGCAGGCCGAACGTTGCAAATAGTGATCGGAGGTTGTCAATGACTGCTGCCGAAGTCGTCTGTCCCATTTGCCTTATCTCAAGCCACTTTGTGTAGGCATCTACGACCACAAGGAAAGTGCAGCCCTCAATTGGTCCTGCAAAATCAATGTGCAGTGTGTGCCATGGTGTGTCTGGCTTTTCCCATTCTGGGACAGGAGCTTTCGGCGGGGCGCTCCGGCTGCTCTGGCAAGGCTTGCATTCTCGCACCACTGTTTCGATGTCGTTGTCAATGCCAGGCCACCACATGTAGCTTCTGGCACACTTTTTCATTGCAACGATGCCCCGATGTCCGGCGTGGATGAGAGACATAGCTTGTGCGCGTAGTTCTCTCGGCATCACAACTCGGGACCCAAATATGATGCAGCCGCGATGGGTGCTCAACTCTGTAGCTCGCCTGCGGTAAGCGTCGAAGTTGTCCCCTTTGAGTTTATGCACGTTGCCTTGTTGAACAGCTGTGTAAACTAGCCGGAGAGCTGCGCACTTCTGCGTAGATGCTGCAACTGTGCCTGCTGTAAGCGGAGGTTCTGGCAGTGCTTCGAACATCAGAACGTCTCCTGGTGGAAATGGTTCGTCAACAGTTGCGTCTAGTGGCAGACGGCTTAGCGCATCGGCGTTTTGATGTTTACTCCCATTGCGGTAGACCAGAGCGTAGTCGTACGCTGAGAGTTTGATGCACCAACGTGTCATTCGCGGAGACAAAGTTGGTGGCATAGGCCTTTGTGGTCCCAGAATGCCCAATAGCGGTCGGTGATCGGTTATAAAGGTCACCTTCCGGCCGGCAATGTACTGGTGAAAATGTGTCGCCGCGTAGACGATGGCTAGCCCTTCTTTGTCAAGTTGCGCGTAGTTGCGTTCTGCTTGCGACAACGTACGTGAGGCGAAGGCGATGGGAGCTTCCCTTCCTTGCTCGTCAGTTTGCGATAGAACCGCGCCGACTCCGTACGGTGATGCGTCGCAAGCCAAAAGCAGAGGCTTCCTTTCGTCGTAGTGGCGGAGGACTGTACATCTTCGAATCAGGTCTTTCAGGGCATCGAATGACTGCTGATGGCGTGGCGACCATGTCCATGTCACATCTTTCCGAAGGAGTTGGTATAAGTCGTTGGCCACGGTAGCTCTTTGTTCCAAGAACCGGTCGTAGAATGTCAAGAGTCCGAGAAAAGCCTGTAGCTCCTGCTTGTTTGTTGGAGCTCGTGCTTCTGTGATCGCTCGCACTTTGTCCTCGGTAGGGTGAATGCCTTCCGCATCAATTCGGTGTCCCAGAAATTGCACCTCTGGCACCGCAAAACAGCACTTCGATTTGCTTATGCACAAATTAGCATTTGCTAGCCTTTCGAGAACGAGCTCTAGGCGCACTGCATGCTCTTCAGTGGAAGTGCCACTGATGATGACATCGTCAAGGTAGACACAAACTCCTGGGATGCCCTGAAGCACTGTCTCCATGAATTTTTGAAATATGGCCGGGGCTGCAGCTACGCCAAAAGGCAGTCGCTTGACTTTGTACAAGCCTTTCAGTGTGTTAATTGCCAATAATTCAGCAGTTGACTCGCTCACCTTCAGCTGCTGATACGCCTGGGTGAGGTCCAATGTGCTGAAGACTCTTGCGCCACGTAGTACACTGAATACTTCTTCAGGTGTCGGTAGCGGGTAAGAGGACGCTTTAGTCGCAAGATTGACGGTGCTCCGGTAGTCTCCGCAGAGGCGTATGGTTCCGTTCTTCTTGCGAACTACGACAAGTGGTGTGGCCCATTCTGAATGCTGCGTCGGCTCGATGACACCTTGCTGCTCCAGTTTGTCCAACTCTTTTTCAACTGAATCTCGGAGAGCAAACGGCACCGGCCTGGCCTTCAGAAATTTGGGTTGCGCGTTGTCCAACAACTCCAGTGTGACCGGGGGCCCTTCGTTTCCTGGAATCTCTTCCGAGAATACTCTTTCGTATTTCTCTTGCAGTTGCTCAACCATGTTCTGGCTCGGCGTCTGGTGTATGCCGCATATCATCACGCCTAGTGGAGAAAACCAGTTTATCCCTAGAAGGCTTGATCCTGTGCCCTTCACAACAAGCAGAGGTAGCGTATGGGTCTGGCCGTTGTAGTTAACCTGCACGTTGGCAGAGCCCAATAGTGGCAGATTCTGTCCTGACCACGTTCGCAGGTGCGTGTCGTCTTGTTGCAGGGCGGGTGCGTCAGATGGCCATGAAGTTCGGAACGTGTCCTCACTGATCAGAGTACAGGCTGCGCCGGAGTCCACCTCGAACTTAAATCAGCTGGTGATGTACGCTTACTTCTGTAAAAATCTTCGGTCGCGTGCCGAGATTCATGGTGTTCAGGTCGTACAACACAGATGGTGTTGCTGATGTTGTTCCATGGAGATCAGATAGCGGCGTATTCTCTGAGGCGTTGACGCTGTGATTAGGCTGGGAAGGTGACTTTATCTTGGCAAGTCTCCGTTTCGTAATGCATGCTCTTTCGATATGCCCTCGCTTGTGGCAAAAATTACACGTGGCTGACTGGAATCGACATCCCTGGGGGTTGTGTTGGTCGTCACACCGCCAGCAGCGTTGTGCCTTTTTGACCGATTTTACAACAACAGAAGGCTTGCGCACCTGGTTGCTTGTCTGGTGTACCGGCTCGGTGTTCCGGCGAATCCCTCTCTGCTGGTGACCGGCGCTCTCCGCTCGAACGGCGATGTCGTAAGCTTTGCTGAATGTGAGGTCCTTCTCAGCGAAGAGGCGCTGCTGCAGTGACTCGTCACTCAGTCCGCACACAAATCTGTCGCGTAACATCACGTCCAAGGGAAGCATGGTGGTGTTAGCAGAAGAAGCTGCGTCTCCCTCCTGCCCGGTAGCTGTTGTCGACAGCGTTCCAAAATTGCAGTCGGCAGCGAGCTTCTTGAGCGCGGCTACGTAGGCGCTCACAGTTTCTCCTCCCAGTTGATCTCGTCGTTGGAAGCGAGCCCGGCTGTAGACCTCGGATGGCCTTGGGTCGTAGTGCTTTTGCAGCGCTTTTACGATGTCGTCGTAAGACACTGCCGCTGGTGTGCTTGGCTGAATAAGGGCGCAGACAGTATCGTAGGTCTGCTCCCCGCACAGCGTCAGCAGGTTGGCCCTCTTCAAGGCTGGGTCTGTGATGTTGTTAGCTTCAAAGTAGAACTGAAGGCGTCCAACCCACGATGACCACGATGAGCCGTTGAACTCTGGTATCTGATTGGGAAACCCTCGCGTAGCCATGGCTTGTCAATAGCGTTGCGTAGCGCGGGTCGAATCCACTTTCTCGTCGCCACTGTCGTGTCCGGTCGCTGTGTTGAATGCAGCGAAAGACGCACACGGTACTTTAAGACTTCGTTTATTTAAAGCCGATGAGGGTGCGACCAGCGTCGACCGAGGCAGGAGCCGAACTGGCCGCCCGAAGAAAGGAGGGAGCGGAGAAGCGTCCACGGGAGGGAGTGGCTTCCCAAAACAGGAGGAGGATGCGGGGGCGCACACACACAAAAGCAATAAGGGGACACAACACACAGTAAGTACACGGGCCTCTAGAATTTTGCCTCCACTGAAATTACATCCCCATCCATCCACCCCTATTCCATCCGTCCCCTAGACTAAGGCGAATTTTTTTTTTTTTGTACAGAGAAGAACATTGTTTAGAAGAGGAAAGGCGCAGTCTTTGCCACATGCTCAGCAGACATCTGAACTGTGCCACGAGGGAAAGGATGGAGGAGGGAGGAGTGAAAGGTCACAGAAAGAAGCAGTCACTACACTGGAGGCCTGCACATGACGTACAACCACCCGGAGCAGTTTAACAAGCATTGACATATTTTTCATAATTTTGTGGTGCTCATAAAATTTATAATGGCTTTTAAATGTGGTCACAATAATGTGGAGGTAATGATTGTTTTCCTTCATTCCTTCATAATTTCAGCATTAAAAGATTAAACAAGCAGTAGCATCAGCACAATAACCTCACTGCGTACATCTGGAATGCAGTAAGATCGTGCTAGGACAGCATGGAGCTTGAGCCAGTGGCAGCCAGAAGGGCTTTTCGGGTCTCAGTAATGATTGAAATACCCATTAAATGCTGTCTACTGCTCCACATTTGGCCCATGGCCCACAACCTAACTGCTGGACTACCAGCGCACAATCTCTTTTGGCACACAGTGCGACTGAAATCAGTTACTTTTTCACCTAAGTAGTATATTCAGGCCTCAAGAAAGGGAATTCGTTAGTTTTCGAACATGAAAGACCAGCGGTAAGTTTTTACAACGATGTGGAGAATTCCATACAAAGTGTCAGATTTGTTAGAAATAATAATATCGAAATGTTCTCGTGTGTCAGGTAAACACCCTAGGGATCGTGGAATCGCTTTGTGCTTCGAAGATTCACATTACGCTCGAAATTGAGCAAGAACAATTATATTTTCACTCGCGGCAAAAGCTGTCTGCACAAAAACAGCAGACAAAGTGCTACCTAGCTAACTCTTACGTAAAATATTATTTACTGCATTTGCTACATGGTACAAAAAAGCAACTTATTTGCAACAAGAAGCGTGCTCAATTTGACTGAAATAATGCATCACTGTTAAGTGCTCCAGTTTCTCAGAAAAAGCTGTAAGTTTGCCGCTTACACAATTGTGTACAAAGTGCCTGGAAGGGTTAAGCACAACATACACAACCTTTGTCAACAATATACAACCTAAGTGGATTGCATCTACGCTGTGTACTCGGGCTTTCCAGCGCCCCCGGAGCCCTGAGCTTGTAGGCACAAGGATGAGTGTTATGTTGTGTTGTGTTTTATGGCACACAGGCAACTGAGGCCATCATGCGCCAAGCACAAGCATATCGAACACTGGTAATGCAAAATGCGCCATAGTGCATCGCTCTGAAGAAAACCCTGTGGGCTGTATACTTCTGACTAACACTCTACTTTCCCTATTGTAATCAACTCTTTTCCCCTCCCAGTTTCGTCACAACATACATCCTCAACCCCAAGTTTGGGTCGGTGGTCCTCCGCCGTATGAAAAGCACGGTCTCTTTGCTACCGTGCATACCCGTGCAGTAGCCGAGTGTGAAGTGGGACAACCTTCAATGTGCGCTGAGCAGTTTTCAAGGCCTTGAGTGAATTGCTAAGTCAAGGACAGGTGTGCTTCGTGAGGCTGATCCAGCAGAACTTCAGCGCAGCAACAGCCAAGACTTTTACGCCGCAGGTAGCAATGTGTCTTCCACTCGAGCGCCGATAAGGCTCAAGTGGTGGGCAGGAGCAGCGAACCAGATCAACGAGCATCAGCAGCAAAAGCTAAACAACACCGGTGCGCAAGGCAAGGCTTTTCAGATAAAAGCTGGCATATCACACCGTTCCGACAACCGGCCCATGCCGTCACTGCTGACAGCATGGCTGAGAACCCTTCTTCCTAGACGTGTCATAAGCGTCAGGATATCTCACCAATCGCGCCTGCCGTCATTTATCACTTTTGGCCCAAATTACGCAATGTCAACCATGCGAGCTAGGTATCCTGAAGGCAGCGTTAATAAGCAAGAAGCACTTCTGACGTTACCCTGCGAAGCTAGCGTTTCGACATGTCCTGGAGGCCTCCTTGCAGTGAATTAAACTGTTCGCTTTCGAGTGGCCCCAACGGACTTACTTTCGGAAGCGCACTTTGCGCTTGGGCGGCACTAGTTGAAGCGGCTCGGGCTCGGACTCGCTCTCCGAAGAAAGCTCGAGCAACTTGGCCGCCTCGCTCTTGTTTTGCGTGGTTCCATCGCGTCGGAATGAGTCCGTGGTCGGGGCACCACTGCCACCAGTCCACTCTTGAAACGGTAGCTCTTGGGACATGCTGCCGGCAGGGCCGCGAGCGTCAAGCAACACCGTCGTTGCTACCGCCACATCGTCAACACACTGCACATTTTGAACACTTCACTCCCACACACACAGCGACAGGCACGCACACTGCAGCCAGTTTTCGTGAGCTCGTAGCGGCTGTAATGTGGGGCATTCACTTTACCGCAACATCTGTCACACAAACTTGCGCTGCTTGCACTACACGGGTAGCGCACTTATCGGCGTGACTGATCGGCTTTGTGTGGGCGCCGGATTGGCTCGGATTGACTGCTGACGCTGCTAATTAGCATCTAGAGCTACTACGTACACAGGAAAGAGCAGAATATGACAGATAGAGCGCAACTATCAACTGAATTTATTGCATTCACACGCTCAAAGAAGAACGGGTAAGAAGGAAGAAAAAAGAAAAAAAAGAAGAAGAGGATGACAAGTCAGCAAAAGCCACGGATAAAATTCTTGTCCCTATCATATAAGGTGACCGAGGGATCGCTATCGCCTTTTTATTTGTATTGGAATGCTTCTAAAAGTTCGCGGGCTATTTTGTTTTTTACTCTTGCCAAGAATCTTGAAGTCTTTGAGCATCGGGTCACAACCAGAGCATGAAATGCAATTTGGGCGGGCAAGTTCGCTTGCTCCCCTGCGCGTTCGTTGACGCAGCGCTCTATCTGCCACCTTCTGCTCTTTCCTGTCTACGTTTTTTCGTGTGTGCAACGCCATCCCAAGAAAGTTGTGCACCAACTCGCCCAGCAAGAGCAGTGAAAACATTTATTTATTTTTTTTTCAAAAGGAAGAGTAGGGGATGGGGATAGATAGATGTGGAGCTTCAGTGGTCGGTCTTCCCTAGTCCAGGATCCCGTTGGCCTCCGCCGCTGCCTTGGCCCTCGTCACCAGCATAAGCTGTGTGCTCGGGTTGGAGTCAGCCAGGAGGGCCTCCCACTGCTTTAGACTAGGGCTATTTAAGAAGTTCTACATTACTGCCACTACCCCCCCCCCCCCTCCCACCACCACATGCCACCTATACCACAGGGGAGACTCGTTCCTCCATGCACCACGCGATGCTTTGGAACAAGACCTACTGCGTGCTTTGGAGCAGCGCGTTAGGGCGTTGGGGTCTGGAATATTTAGCGAAGTCTTCTATAATTTTTTGACCGACACGACCCACTTTATAAAGTGAGGTGTGCTCTCTAAGGCTGCAACCCAAGCTACAGCTAGAGATCGCTAGAAGCAGGCTTCGCAAATCGACACTGGCCATCATTGCACATCATTGATGACCAGTTCAGGTTTTTGCTTGGACAAACCATGGGTCAAGCGAAGGAAGGCTAGACACAGGCCGGGCCAACAACTGGACACACCTTAATTTGGTTCAGTATGACTGTACCAATGAGAGTAGTCCTTGCACTCAATTAGCACTTTTTTGTATTTTTGGCCAAGCGCTTGGTCCAGTGCTTGTCCTAGCCCCTTTGCAGCATGCAAGGTGTCCAAGGTTAGTTCTAGCACTCTCTCAGCATGCAAAACAATGCGTCCAATGTTCTAGCCTTTTTCAACATGCATATAGTATATATATACCCCAATCTGGTCACACTGCTCAGTCTCGACAATCGGTTCCCGTGATAGCCTCCACCGCATCCGAGCGCCACGCCGTTGTCTGGGCGGTTGCGAAGTTCCGTCCAAAGGTATATACGGTGGCCACTTTACAATGATCACGGACAACAGCCCTCTGACTTGGTTGCAGTCCTCCACTCATTTCAATGCGAAGTTCACGCGCTGGCTTCTCCAGCTACAAGAATACAATTTCACTATAGTGCATGCATCGCCACGGCTCCGCCCATCAGGACGCCGATTTTTTTTTTTTAGCGCCATCCTTTCAGTGACGTCTTTGACGAACCTGCGGACTGCGCAGGCCGACGATATATATCGACCTGGCTGCCGTGTATAGTCTACTCCCGCAGCGCCGTTGCTGCGACGTGCACTAGCAAGCTGCGCCGCACCTATCGACTCACGGATGGTCTTCTGTACCATATGTAAAACTACAGAGGCTCTGTAGTAAAACGGCACCGTGGTCGGCCCTCCATATGGTTGCCAGTGGTTCCGGCAACTCTGCGGCTTCATGTCTTGCGCGGCTTGCACAACGCTTCCACGGCAGGCCACCTTGATCGCGACAAGACTCGCGCGCGTCTCGGAGCGCTTTCGGTGGCCTTATATGGGTCATGCATGACGTCCGACAACACGTGGCGACGTCAGCTTCGTGCCAAACGTGTCAGTACCCGAAGCCCCAAGCCGCGCCCCCTGCAGCCTGTCCCGCCAGCCATTTCGCATTTCGAACTGGTAGGGCTAGACTAGGCTAGACAATTGGGCCCGTTTCCCATGACGCGCGCCGGCAGGGTATGTCCTGGTTGCCATTACTTCTCTAAGTGAGTTGAAGACCTACCCGTCCCCGACACAACAGCCAGTCACGCCGTCTTGCCTGTGAAACGGCATCTCGTTTTCCAGCACGGTGTGCCAAGACGTCTCATCACGGGCCGGTCGCGATAATAAGCGACAGCCCCTCGCTCTTTTGGCATTCGGCACTATACCACGTCCGTCAACCACCCCGAGTGCTACGGGCTCGTGGAGCGTGTTAACCGCAAACTGACTGATATCAAAGGGACTGCTTTGTTTCCACCCCCCCCCCCCCCCCCCCCCCGGCAAGTTGTTACCGTATGCCGTCCAAGAGCGCGGGGCGAGCGCGAGAAAGATCGAAGAGAATAGCCGCCGCCGGTCGGGCTTTGTCGTGGCTCCTGCATCCCTCGGTGATTTCTGCTGGGCGGGCCCGTGAGGCCGTAACATTATTTTATCGCAAGTACATGGGCCAAGATTATGCATTGGTGTCGGCGTTGTCCATTTTCATCCACGAAGTTTGCAAAGTGGTTAACGTGCACGGACGTCGCACAGCACGTGGGCGATTGCGAATTTCGATTTCATCGAAGTGGTGGCGCTGCGGCAGCCGTTTTATTCCTCGACATTAGTCTCAGCAGCCGAATTAATCTGGCAGTGCGCAATCGGACTAAAAATTCAGGGGAAGCACTTAAGTCACCTTACGTGCAGCACGGCGAAGGCGAAAGCCTTTGTGCCATCCTGCTGAGCTCTCTGGAACGCTTCTGATTCTTCATTGTGTGCATCACGTGACTTGGCATGACGTTGACTTGTGACGCCACATGTTTGATTGACAAGTTCGCACGGACGGACAAGCTGGCGAGACACCAGCCTAAAGGCTTTCGCCTTAAAAATGGAGCACTGGCATTTTTTTACAGCTACAGCTGTTAAGCGTCCGTTCCTATAGCTTCGCTTCTTAGTAGGATGTTATCTTTCGGCGTCTGCGTAACAAAGAGGAAGGTATCACGTGAGCGGAGAAATGCGTAAGCAGTAAGTGATTACTACAGGAGCCGTCCAGACGGCGGTTACCGTGGAAGGAGCCGCGTACGGCGAGAGCGTAAGAAGGCGCAAAAGGTCTGTAGTTGGCACGGGAACCACCCAGAAGATAATTACCCTGGAAGGACGAGGCGGGTTACCAAGGTAGGAGGCTTTCTGGCGAGAGCGTCATCATCATCATCAGCCTGACTACGCCCACTGCAGGGCAGAGGCCTCTCCCATGTCTCACCAATTAACCCGGTCCTTTGCCAGTTGCGGCCACTGTATCCCCGCAAACTTCTTAATCTCATCCACCCACCTAACTTTACGCCGGCCCCCACCATGCTTGCCTTCTCTTGGAATCCACTCCGTTACCCAGGACCAGCGAGAGCGAGAGCGTAGGAAGGCATAACCAGAGGACCGATGGTTAGAACGGTAACCGTCCGGAAGGTAGTTACCGTGGAAGAAAGAGGATGTGGCGAGAGCGGGAAAATCCCCAAACGGAGTATGATTACCATGCCGAATGGGCACTGAAACTTTTGGACGTCCCACAGATGTCTTAAACGTCCACAAGACGTCCAAGGGAGTTTCAGTGTCCATTAGGATGGAAGGAGAAGGTTATGCCGAGAGTGTGAGAAGGCGCAACTGGTACATGGTTGCCATGGGAACCAACCGGAGGCTGGAAGGAGAATGAGGGTTGCCGTGGAAGGAGGAGGGTGCGGCGAGGGGAGGAGGTTATGGCGACAATGTAGGAAGGCGTACCACAGGAACCATTGAGAACGTGATTACCGTGGGTGGAGAAGGAATGGTATGGCGAGAGCGGAGGAACGTAGCGCAGTCCATCTCCGACAGCTGCTGTGAAACGCGCCGCACGAGAAGAGGATCATCGGCGGCGTTGTGCTTCTGCAGAGCGGCGGACTGCAGGGCAGACAGAGACGAAAGACGGCTATGAGTGGAAAAGTAAAAAAAAAAGGACGCCCTATTACTATACAGATGCGAGGTCGCTGCCATATTCTCAACCACAGCGTATCGTAAAGTGCAAAGACCTGAACAGCTGTCGCTGAATCTAGCGTTAACCAGAGGCACTCGTCCTTTAAATTTTTTCCCTTAATGGTGCTACACTATAGAAAGCAGATAAAAAAGAAGACACAATGGAACATTATTCCCCCCCCTCCCTCTTGTCTTCTTTCTTGCGGTTTTATACACCTATACTATTGTCTTACACCAACAAAGGAGAAGGATGACAGCACTCTGAGTTTTAGATCCAGTTCACACTAGGGGATCCGACTGGCAACAGGAGCTTTCCGAACGCTTCTGGTCGAAGTCTATGCAGAATCAAATGAATGGTCACTTGATACGAGCAGGTTATTCACTGGTGCTCAGCCTTTTCTAAAATGTGGAACCCTCCTCAAACACCCAAATCACGTCTTGATACGGAACATCATCGGTGAACGGCAAGGGCGTCCGCAGAATTTTTTGCAGGGGGGGGGCGGGCCCATTGGTTGTTGGCGCCGGAGGGGGGGGGGGGATATGTTCGTAGCAGAAAGGCACTATTTGCGGAGTAAATTGATGTATTTATATATAAATAAAAATTAAGTTAAATACACACATGAAAGAAAAATTACAAACAGAAAATTAAAGCGTGGCTAGGAGAGATATATTGGAGTTTATCTACGAAGAAACAATCAAAATTAATAAAAAATGCAAAAAGATACTGCCACTTCGTGGAGAAGAGTGCTCAGCCTTGCTGCATACGGGTTCTCGACTCACCCGGATTGATGACCAGCACACAGCACAATATGTTCACGAACACGCAACTACAGTCACTCAGTCAGTCTTCCTTGAACAGCAACTGTAGGCGCCTCCGATTTTTCTGGGCAAATTGCGTGATTACACGGGTGATAAATTCATTTCTGTGCTTCATTACACGCTCTCGGTGCACACTCATCATACACATTGATTAGAAAAACGGTTAAACGCGTACGTTGAAAACAAAAGATGACTATATATACAACGAAAACTTATTTACAAGATAAATGCACGCTCGCAGCTTCATACACCTCGCTCCATCTTGCTCGCGCATCCGCACAGTCGAGCAACCGCACACTGCTCGCCGCTCGCCGTTTTCTCGTCCGCTGTCTTGGTTGTTCTCACCTTCGTTGACAACCGGCCACTAAAAACACCGAAGCACAAACACAGAGGCGCGCACACGTCACACGTACAAGGGCTTACTTGCCGCAATATCCCCGCATGCGCATTTTGGGGGGGGGGGGGGGGGGGGGGGGGGGGAACGCCGCGCGACTTCCGAGGGAAAGGGACACTCGCCACTCCGGTCGGAAAATTTGGTTTTGTGTTTTTATGGGGTTCAGAGCCCCAAAACGACTCAGGCTATGAGGGACGGAGTAGTACAGAGTTCCGGATAATGTCGACCACCTGGGTCTCTTTACCATGCACTGACATCGCACAGTACATGGGCGCTGTTGTGATTTGAAGCCCAGCCAGAGGGGACAGGCGAGCCAGGCAGGCGCCATCGGGCTGCGTTGACCAAAGGCGCTGGTTTTCGGGGAAGACGCAAGGAACACTGGTGTGGGGGCGCCTCTGGAGTCTGCGTCGCCGTGAACAAAAGCAGCTAATCCCCTTTTCCGAAGAGTCTGAAAGCGGCGCTTCTACCGAGCTGCGCTCTCCCGTGGATCAGAGGAGACAGCGAGCGGCGGCGGCGCCAACTCATCGCCCGCTTGCCCCTGAGCTGCCCGACAAAGCGGGGGTGGACACGGCTGATTTGTCCTTCCCCCCTGAAGAATTCATCGGTGGCCGGCGTACGAACGTATCCTGATTATAGCTAGCGACGAAGGCGAAAACAAGATGCCCCGTGCACTGTCTGCCTCTGTGTCGCTATCTCTCTAAAGATCAAAGAAACAGACACCCATCTCAAGACGACTCGAAACACATGCTCGCCGGTGCCCCTGTATGTCTGCAACAGGTCGCCCTTTTGTAGAGCTAACGATGGCGTGGTTTGAAAACGGCGAAACGACGCGCGCCCGGACGCGGCATTTTGCAGATGTGACCCAAAGCGTGGAAGCAGGGCTGCTTTTAGCCTTTTGGCTGAGCACACCACCGCCCCTGGCGTGCGACCATCGCTCATGGTTCGAGTGAGTGATTTTCCAGGGGGGTGCAGCCGCCCCCCCTTGCCCCCCCCCCCCCCCCCCCTCCGGACGCCCATGGTGAACGGGTCTGAAGTAACATGGAATAACTTTTCTGCAATTCGCTACAAAAAAAAAAAGCTAGATACAAATATATGCCTCACCGCATGGGTGGAGCAGCATGCGCGGGGAAGTGCGAATAATTAATGAAAAGCAAGAGCGCACATTAGTTAATTATCACCTCAGCTCTCTTGCCCCCAAAGTCGACATCTAAACGTCTGCTTAATCGAAGTTCTTTCTTTAGATTCGATTTGAAATTTAGTTCAGGAACACCTAAATGCTGCCACTCTTACCAAGCTAGTGGGCTTCAAGTCGCTGCAAACCTGCACACGCCACCAGTGCACGAAGTCTTCTATCAGTTAAGGTACATATTGGTGTAAATTCTTTCTTTAGATTAGGCTACTTGGCCGCACCTTAGGGGCCATCCAAAAATTTAGCTTAAAAGAACCCTTAAGCGCTGATCACTCTTACCAAGCTAGTGGGCTACACACACCAAGCCTGAGCTCCCCTCATAGCCTGAGGCGCTTTGGGACGTTAAACCGCCATAAACCACAAGCCTGAGCATTGCACCTACAGAAGATTCTATTAAGAACTGGCCTTCCACCTCCAGGGCCTGAAGTCTTCTGATTAGAAAAAAGTGTTATTAGACGTTAACATAGGAAAGGCGACGAGTGACCAGAGCGGTAAGGAAACACGAAAATGGGCAGTGCACATAACATATCTCGAATTAACTACAAAATACAGTATTTACAGATAATGAGTGGGCTATACAAACAATGCAGAGCAGCGATGTGTATTATAGTATAAACAATAACTGCTAATATGAAAGATGAAGGCATATACAAACATATACAGCAATGCTATGCTAAATGTTTTTATGCATATAAGTAGGTACTGTGTTCAAATTTGTTATGCGTTGTGATGCATACAGATGATATGATTTTTTGACACTAGTGTTGAAATATGGCCTGGTTACGTATACCAAGTATAGGCCCGAAAACAACTCTGACGCGCCCGCCCACACGAAAGGGCAAGGCCACTGGCGCAGGAACTCCAACACCCCAAGACAGAACAGCTTCTCAGCCAGGAAGCTCCTTCCAGAACGCTCTCTCTCTCCACTCCTCCTCTTCACAGCAGCTAGCGGGGCGCGTACGTGACTAGAAACACGTGTCTCTTTAGAGGTCAAATTGCGGAGCCATAGGTCATACGCTGAAACTCGGCGGAGGGGGTCATGATAGGAGTACAGCTACCGCTCTAATATGCAGACTCAGAGTCGAAAATGCGCGTTTGAACGCCAGCACACGTCCAAACCCAGGAGCGTTAAAAGAACTCCTGGACCGATCGTTCCGTGGAACGGCAAAACAGCCGGTATGCGGGAGAAAAGCCGGTTTGAGCGGTAAGCGGCGTGCTGAAAGATCGTCCTTCTAGAGGAAAGAATACAATGCAGCACTCACTTTTGGTCCATGAGGCTTTAATGAAAATTTTTGATATTAAATTGAGGACAGGGCAAAGAGCCGAGTGTTTCAGGGAACAAACGCGTGCTGATACCCCAGCCGAGAAAGGAGGAAATAAGCCGTATAAGGGAAGAGAACTGATGATGAGTGGGGAAATCTTTATTTCACCCTAAAACGGGGGACCAATCCAAGGAAAGGTTGCACTGGCTAAGAGGAGATCGGTGGAGACCCTTTGGGATGTTGCGGCATCCACCACGCGCTAGCTAACCTTGGAGGTCGCGTTTCGACGGTGGCGAAACGCAAAAGGCGCCCGTGTGCTGTTAGATGTCAGCGCACGTTAAAGATTCCCAGTTGTTCGAAACTATTCCGGAGATATCCACTAAGGCACCTCTTTCTCTCCTTCTTCTTTCACTCCCACCTTCCTCCCTTCCTTTACGGCGCGGTTCAGGTGTCCGCCGTGATATGCGAGACAGTTCCTGCGTCTTTTACTGCTTTCAAAACCACTAATTTAAGATAACGGATGGTTGCTTAATGTATGTGAACAGATCCTAAGGCAAGGCAAACGTCACAGGGGGCAGCCGATAGTCAAGTGGGCGGATAAGATAAGGAGGGTGGGGGATATGGGTACAGTGACCTAGAAAGGGGCAGTGCAGCGGCCGCCAATCCCCGCGCTGCACCCGCGCGACCCTGGCAGCGTCGCCCGTAGCGGCGGCGCTGCTGTCGACCAATCTTTCAAGCGGGAGCAGCGAGCGCTCGCGTTTCTCGGAAGAGCTCGGATGATTTTGGCGCGCGAATGCTTTCCTTCAAAACTACCGTTTGTAACCGTTTCATTCATAGTCATTCGTTACATCGAAGTCAAGCTCCTCCATGCGTCGCCGCCTCAGCTCGTTGCACTGCCCCTTCTAGATCACTGTAGCGCTGCTGTCGACCAATCTTGAATGTGGTTGCCGGTTGTGCACGCGGGAATGGACGCCCGTTGAGCTTGCTCGGCTGTGTTTCGCGTTTTTTCTGTGAATGTTGGTCACTACAACGCTCGAATGGCTCAGAAGCAACGCCTGAACCACTGCTTCGCACCTGGGTGCAGCACAGGGTACTCCCGAAACAAGCAAGCGGCCAAACTCTCATTATTCAAAGCGCCAGCTGACCCGGAGAGAAGAAGCGTGTGGGAACGTAACCTTCGCAGAGGCGACAGAAGACTCACACCGGATTGCGCTGTTTGTGAGTTACATTTTGAGCAGCATTTCATTGTCAGGGACTATGTTCATAATATTGATGGCAAGGAGGTGCGAATTCCACGCGGAACCCCGACGCTCACACCGGACGCTGTTCCGACAATTCTACCCAACGTTGCTTCATATTTAAGCAAGCGCTTGCCTCCTAAAAGAAATGAAAGGAAGAGAAAACCTGCAGAAGATGTCATGCCTAGGAAAAAGCCACGACTGAGTACAGACGCGCCCGACGTCGTGGAAGAACCCGTTACCAGCGACAGCGCGGTTGTGACCATTGCCTCTTTGAGAGAAACAACGCTGCCCGATAAGTACTGGTCGTTTCATGAGCTGCGTAATGCTGAGGGCGTGTGTTTTACGTCTTGCGCAATGAACGCCGGCACAGGTGACGTGAGAGTAGAAAAGGCAGTGTTTATCACTGTAAACAGCGATGGTGTTTTCTACTCAAGAACATTTGTGCTAGGAAAGCTCGTAGCGGAGGCGGCAGTGGTTACGATGCGGGATGCAGAAACCGTATTGGATCAAGCGAGTACCCTGCACTTGCGCAAAGGCGCAGCTGCTCATTCTGATTCTTTGTTGAGCAACCTTACTACTAACCTGCAAGGCCAAATTCAGCTCAAGTGCGGGTCTGCCTTCAGTATTAAGTGCCTAGGAAGCGTACAGAAGGAGGGAACGCCTTGCATCAGCTGCAAGTATTTAAGAAAGGCCCTTGTCACGCGGCAGTCGCGGCTGAAGAAGCGTAAGGGAGCATCCCCAAACAGCCGTGGAAGTACCGGGCGAAAGCTGAAAGTATGCGCGCGCAAAAACAAGAGGCTCTTGTTGAGGCTAGGCAGCCTTCAAAAGGATATTCAAAAACTGAAAAATGAATCTGCTGCAAGTACTGAAGAGACACTAGCAACAAAGATAAACTCTCTACCTCCAAAACAGCAGCTTGCCGTCAGACAGTGCTTCGAAGCAGCAAAAAGGAAGAGTTCATGTGGAATGCGATATGAGAATGAATGGATGCTAGAGTGTATTTTGCTTAAAATAAGAAGCCCAAAGTTGTACCAGTACATGAGGAAGCAGAACATCCTTGCACTTCCAAGCGAAACAACGATACGCAAATACACTGCTCGCTACAGGACCGGCTACGGCTTCAATGAAAAGATGCTGAGCGCATTGAAATCAAAAGTAGCTCAACTTGACAACATGCACCGTCATGGAGGTATCGTCATCGATGAAATGAAACTCTCTGAGCACCTGACTGTGAGTACCGACGGCAAAGTTGAAGGCTTTGTAGATTTGGCACAGTACACGCCTCAGGACCAAGAATCACTACCCTGCAATCACGGGCTTGTTGTCTTGTTTGTGCCCCTTGTGGGCAGCTGGACACAGGTGCTTGGAACATTCGCAAGCCATGAGAACGTTAAGGGTGACCTCTTATCGAAAATCGTGCTGGAGGCAACAGTTTTGGCAGAGAAGGCAGGTCTATTTGTTGACTACTTGACCTGTGATGCAGCTGGATGGAACAGAGCGATGTGGCGGAAATTTAACATACATGCTTCGTCGAAGGAAGTGGTTTGCAAAACTGTGCACCCTGTTGACAGCAGCCGCTTTCTTCACTTTTTTTCAGATTTTCCTCACCTCGTGAAGAATGTCCGCAACCGACTCCTGACAACCTCGTTTAATACCCCTGAAGGACAGGTTTCATTGGACTTTGTTAAAGAAGCCTTCAATCTGGACAGTGATTCAATAACTTTGAAGGCGATGCCAGGTATCACCACTGTTCATTTAGCTCCCAACAATTTTGAAAAAATGCGAGCGAGTTATGCCTTTCAGCTATTCGGGCACGGTCCACTGCAGGCATTTTTTTTGTACCGGACGCAGCTTGAGCGGCGGTGTGGCAGCATTCAAGCTACAGAAAAATTCTTTATGAGAATGAAGTCTTTGATAGCTATTATGACTAGCAGATATGCCGCAGAAGCCCTGCGGCCAGACTCTGCTAATGTTGAAGTCATAAAAGAAATGCTTGATTTCCTAAATAGATGGGAGGCTCATGCCAATAAGCACCAATTTCTAAGTGCATCCACTGCAGAGGGGCTAAGGGTGACCCTAACTAGTTCACTTGAGCTGCTTGACTACCTGAATAAAATGGTCGGTTTTAGTTATGTGCTGACTTCCCGGCTCAGCCAGGACAAGATTGAGAATTTTTTCGGCATAGTGAGGATGTCATCGGGCTGCAATGCCCACCCAACGCCACAGCAGTTCCTGCTCACAGTTAACTGCCTATCATTTTACAACCTCGCCCGCAGTGTTACAGGTGGCAATGCCGGGGAAGATACTGTTAGTTCTCTGCTCAGCGTTGAAGACAGAGATGAAAATGCAAAACACAAACTGATGGACATTGTAAAATTCTACACTGACAAGCCAGTACCTTCATCAGTTTCAGGAGAAGCTACGGAACATCCATACCATGTGAAGAGGAGTGACTCGAGGCTTATATGCCACATTGCCGGTTACGTAGCAAGGAAGTGTGTATTGCCCAGCAACTGTTCTTGTTGCACTGACCGTCTCCTGCTCCCAGCACAGGAAGGGTGCCGCTTAGCTGCGGCAGAATATATAAAGCACAACGACCGGGGTGGCTTGCTATATCCTTCACTTGAACTGTTCAGGTTCATCACACGCTTGGAAGATGTCTTTACGAACTGCTTTAGTGCACGGAAACTGCATCGTGAAAGCATTATGGATGTTCTGCAGATGATTCACAAAGCTGCTCCGCTACAGGTTGGATGCGAAGAGCACGTGAATAGCCTAACACCACAGATTGTCGGCTTTTATATCACCATGAGGCTGCATTTTTTTGTGAAAGGACTAAACAAATCAAATCTGCTGAAAAAGCGTAACTCTGCCAAACACATCAAACTCAGCAGGCTGAACTAAATGCAGTGTAACTTTGCATCCCACACTACCATTTTTCGTTGTCCTGGTCTATTATTTTATGCATGTGCTCGGTGCGTGACGTACATATTGTGTTGCCTTATTGTGCTGTCCTGTTGAAGCATACAGCCCCACTTCCGTGTTGTAATTTCATATCTAATAAGCCCTTCTAGTGCAGCTAATGTGTTATGTGGAAAAGTTTGTTCCATGTATATTTTGTTCTGTGCTCTGTAAAGCACGAACTGCCCGCTTGTGCTTTCTTTTTTGTTACATAACCTTGTAAAAGCCCTTCCTAAGCCTGGTCTCTTAAACTGAGATAATGGTTTTGCCATTTAAGTTTTGCTATTTGCCCTCTGCTTCATTGTTTTATTTCGTCAATTTGTGCAGCTGGATATGGCGTTAAGCTCCTGAGAATAAATTGCTTGTGTGGGCGCATGCAAGACTCGGACTTGTTTACTCCGTGGATGGATACTATCGCTATTCGCTTCAATTAGTGCGCGAATTTCCTACGCAATGTGCGTAATTAGCTTTTTGTACTACCATCAACGAGTTCTGTCGGATGTTGATAATTTGCACGATTTTTTATTTGTCCAGTATGCTTTTGAAAGATGCACCAAACTTCGGGAAGCGCGCGGTGTACCTACTTAATTCGATAAAAACAAAACCGCAGTGCTACTGCTGAGTTCAAATTTCTTTTCAGTGCGTTTAATACGGCGGCAGCATTTAAGCGGTGGAGAGAGAGGCACCAAGTTTGTTTCAGTGGGCGCTTTATACCTAATGTAGGCACTCAATATTTATTCCTTTGATGTAACGAATGACTATGAATGAAACGGTTACCCAAGCAACCACCGATATCCTTCGGACGGCCGACAGAGGTCTGTTTCGGATGTTCTGTACGTCCGCTGAACATCCGCAAACAGCCGGTAGACGTCCGTCGGCCGTCCGAAAGGTGGCCAAAGGTATACGGTTCGCCGGCCGACGGACGTCCAGTTGAGTACGTCCATTGGCGGATCTTTCTCGAATATTCGCATATATGGTGCATGCGTGCTTTTTTCACTCCGCGCGATGCAATAAAACAAAAAACAGTTTGATGCATAGCAGGCATATTTTATTGTGGTTGATGATACATCAGCAGTGCAATGGGTTATATTCGGAAAATTTCGTAAATGTGACTCTTCAAATGTGGCAAGCTTGGGACACACATCCGTAATCTTCCCACCCACAGTATTTCTGAAATAAAAAGAACGCGGCAAACATCAGTCATGTAAAACAAATGGCACAATGCAGCAGCCCAAGTAAAAACATTGGAACCAATTAATAGAAGTGTTTAATGCTGCAAGTATAACAGACAATGCACTTAGGGAAAGGCATCCCTGCCTTCCCCTCTCTCTCTCTCTCAATAAGTATAAGGCAATAACTGCTCTCACTTTCCACACCATATTTGACAATGTATATGTTCTTTATTTATTCTTATGGGCCTTAGCGCACTAACCTGCGCAGCACTGTACGCGACTGTACAGAAAGCCGCAAAGCTTCCGTTGCGAACCACTGCGAACTACACGTGCTTCCTATGGTCTGCCTTTCGCGCGTTGTCACTCTTTATATAGGCACAGAGAACCTAGCGATGCCTTAAATATTAACAAGATGCGAAAATACTCCGTCCCGCAACTTTGCAGAGGAGTGGGAATTAGCCGCGCGAGTCGAGGGCTCCCGAAAGTGTGAGAACAGCACACACTTGTGGAAGCCATCTCCTCGCGCTTACTGCTCCCACTGTCCTGTGAACGAATTTTATATGAGCATGCATGCTGCATTGTCCTAGAAGCAAGTTCCAAGAAGTGTACTGGATACATACCTTCGTAGGCAATCACATGTGCACTAAGCCTTCTTTAAACCAAGGTCGACGCAGTACGGGATTCCGGTGTTCCAGAAGAGCTTCAGGAGCTTCCCGTATCTTTCGAATTGCTTAGTTACATACTACTTTCGTCCGCAGACCGAACAAAGCCACACACTATAATAACAGAGCTATAAAGCTCTGCGCGACAACACTACGCGACAAACCAAAACAGCGCTACGGAGCCGTACTGATGGATTGGACTGGACTGACCGCGAACTGACATCTATGATGATGGTGATAGCAGAATGCACGGGAGTTTTGATGATACTTACGGGTGGTTTCAATGGCAAGTTTTGCTAGCAAAACGGTGGACATGTCGCACAACTCCACTAATTTGGAGAAGTTTTATAAATATAAAACTAGTTATTGAGTTCTTGCAAAATTCTGCAACACCTGCTTCTCTTCGATAAAAGCTCGTTGGCGGCTCTTGCACGGCAGGAAGGAGTGGAATCGCACCAATTTACAAACATCTTCGCGTCAAGCCCTCCAACTGATGCAAATAAAACAGTATACATACACGAAAGACGCGAATTTTCTGTGAAATAAAAAACGTCCATACTCATGGCCTGGGAAAATACTCGGCCTCACATCCTTCGGACGTACACCTCGTCTCTCATGCGGATGTACAAAAGTGGACACTGTCCGTACGTCCGGCGTATGTACGAATACGGACATCCGAAATCGGATTGTGTTCGTACGTCCGATGGACGTCCGATCTCGGCAAAGGACGTTCGGATCTAGCTCGTACGTCCGACGGATATCTGTGGTTGCTTGGGTACAAACGGTAGTTTTGAAGGAAAGCATTTGCGCGCGCCAAAATCATCCGAGCGCCTCTGAGAAACGCGAGCGCTTCGCTCACCCGCTGCGGCCGCTTGAAAGATTGGTCGACAGCAGCGCCGCCGCTACGGGCGACGCTGCCAGGGTCGCGCGGGGAGTGGCGGCCGCTACACTGCCCCTTTCTATAGGTCACTGTAATATGGGTGGCCGCATTTGGTGCAGGTAAATAGTGGATGTAGTTGGGATGATGATGATGATGAGCAGACCGCAGATGACAGTTGGACGAAAAGGAATAGTGACTGCGGCATTGACTGCGGTATTATGGATTAAGCATATCTTGCACTTACCGCACAGAAATCTCTTGTGAGCATTTTTACTTTTGCCAGGAACAACGACCTTACGTTTGTAACGGTTTGCAGAATCAGCTTTCTTTTTCTCCGGAAACGTAGTCTATTACTTGCTACAAAGAAAAGGCAGGAAGGGCTACGCGGCTTTGCCCATTTTGTGTCAGCATTGGAACAATGTAGTGAGCTCAAGACTCATGTGTTCGTACTACAACTGTTTCACAGGAACAGCTATTGTACGTCGATAATGAAGGCAAGCCCGACAATCTGCAAGGCCTTCGCTATCTCCTTTAGAGATTTCATTTTTTTTGCCTGCTCCTTTTCCTTGACATCAAGTGAGGGAGGGCTTTTATAAAGTCGCATCGTAAATCCTTCAGAGGCAAAAACGTATTAAGACGGATTCTTTCCCTCGATAACATAAAAACGAATAGTTGAAAAGAAACAAGTGGCTTTTATGAACATTTCGCATGAAAAGGAGCAACAACTGCGCAACTTATTTCATTGCCAGATCCTTTGTATTGATAGCCAAGCCCGCGAGCCCCAGATGGTTTCCGCATGCTTCACTGCGCACGTTCTGTTATGACGTGGCGAGAACTCTTCGCAGTACCCTCTTGAGCACAATGGCCACTTTTAGTCGCTTCTTTTTTTCAGTCTACGACGGATTCAGCCACTGCGCATGAAAATATTCTGGACGACAAGCGTGGGTGGCACAAAAAGCCGGGATAAGATCGTCGGGAGAGTCTCGCTTTCGGCGGAACTTTTGCTATGCAAGTATTTCTTCTAAAGCCGTTTGGACGCTGAAAACACTGCGATTATGCAAGAGCGCAATAAATATGGCCAGTGTCTTTAGGGCTTAATCAAAAAGTAACTACCTTGTAAGCGTTACAAGCTATTGAAATAATTAAGGGCGGTAAATTATTGTGTAGTTACTTTCTTGACATCCGCTGTTTCTTCAATTTCGTTTATGCTAACACCTGTTCAGTTTGATATACACTTGTTTTGGGGCTTAACCATGCGCGCTGCCCTGGGAACACGTGACCATAATGCAGTCAGAACTAAGTAGCCTGCCGCACGTTAACTTCTGCTTGGTTTGACGAATGGGCGGATTAGCCGCGGTTATTCTCTCTAGTCAAGTAAACGCAAACCAAATTGGAAGTATCGTACACACTAGTGTAAAGGCCGCGTTTATGTAACGGTCACTACGCCCAACTTGGCAGGCGATAACTTGAAACGAAACAACTTCCGGGCGATCGTACGATGTGGGGCCACAGATATGTGTCAGCAGTAAGGAATTTACATTTGTTGGCTTTTTTATTTTCACTTATAGTAGAATGATCGCCTCCCATTGCGTATTCGCATTTGATTTCGCCGAAACTTTTGGGTTCCTCTCCAGCGTGGGCTTCTTTCTGGTGAGTGCACGCGTCGCCATACCCAACAATTCTGGACAAAAACATTTGTGAACGGGAAAAGCTATGAGCGCTATTTCTTCGTACGTTTCAGATTTTTTCAGATTTCGCTATAACAATAAATATAGCCGCATTGGTTTTCTATGGCAGTTTTAACTGCCCGATATGAGCAATGGAAACACTATTAAAGAAATACTTTTTCTGCATATCGGAAGGATAGACCATTACCTTCAGCATTTTTATGGCAGTACCTTATAGTTTTCCAATATTCAATACTTTTGCCCAAGAATGTTTTACATGTTTCGCTGTCACTTTTTTCTTTCGGTGCTCCGTTGGCTTCTGGTGGGTGGGAACTGTGGGTTAAGCTCTTGAGGGATGAAGTTTATTTATTTATTTATTTTCAATACTGCAGGCCCCTTTACGGGGCCCTAGCAGGTGGGCATACACAACAGTTACACTGAGGCAAGAACTACATCACACAACACAAGGAAATTTCAAAATGCGGCAAGAACACATGCAAAGATAAATCTAGTAGAACAGTGGTTCATTTGTCTACCTGCGGACAAACTATGTACAATCAGCTCCAGACAAGGTTACCATATGAAGTGATCAAACACGGCTAACAGTGGACAACATGCACGTAGAAGCGAAAACAAAAAATGAAAGAAAAAACCTTGGCGCTCAATACAAGATACGTATATGATGGAAACAATAATAATGCTGAATGATAGCGGACAATCGAACCCAGGAAGACAAACTATGACTACGCAAGGGGTGATGCACTGATTAAGACGACAAGAAGGAACGGAAGTGAAACGGATTATCAATACCCAGAGGCCCATGTGCATCACTGAGAGCGTTACTCTGCGGCAATACTGGCCTCGAGCCTTGTAGCGAACGTTGTTAAGGTCGGCGCATGAGTAATCGAGGCATCCAGTTTGTTCCATTCTCGGATGGCTACAGGAAAAAATGAATGTTTAAGTGCATCTGTGCGATAGGAATAATCAGTTAGAGTGAGTGCATGTTTGTGTCGTGTCGGTCGAGTCTGGGACGGGCAAATATATTTTGACACATTGATGTTATAATCGCTATGCAACAGTTGGTATAAAAATTTTAAACGCGCGTGCTTTGCTCTCATTGATAGCGTCGGGAGTCCTGAAATAGCTGCAAGGTTCGATGGGGAGTCAGTACGCTTATATTTATTATGGATGAACCGTAGTGCCTTTCTTTGTATTTTTTCTAGTTTTGCTTTGTTAGTGGTTGATTCCGGAAACCAAACAGTGTGGGCGTACTCTAAAATAGGTCTTATGAAAGTTTTGTATGCTAGGAGTTTAGTAGATGCTGGTGCGAGTCGGATACATCTTCTAAAAAAAAAACAGTTTTCGTAATGCTGCCGATGTTACATTAGCGATGTGTACGTCCCATCTAAAGTCAGCGGTTAGTGTAATACCAAGATACTTATGCTGGGAGACTTTCATGAGTGGCGTACCGTGAATGCTGTAAGGGAAAGATGAGGATATTTTTTTCCTGGTTACTGACATGCACACTGATTTTTTAGAATTAACGGTCATCTGCCATTTGTCACACCAATCCACCACAGCGTCAAGTGACTGGGAAAGCGCAATGTGGTCTTCCGGACTTTCTATTTTCCTGTAGATGATGCAGTCGTCTGCAAATAGCTTAATGTTACACTTAATCTGAGCGGTTATATCGTTTATATAAATAAGGAAGAGAAGTGGGCCAAGAACGGAGCCTTGCGGAACTCCCGAAGTGACCGCGGTTATTTTAGAAGGCATATTTTGAAAGATTACAAATTGAGAACGGTTAGATAGAAACTCTTTGATCCAACCCAGAACTTCGCCCCGCCCGATCATGCATTGCAGCTTTGCGATTAGTTTGTTATGGCACACGCAATCAAACGCTTTGGAAAAATCTAGTAGTAATATATCAGTTTGACTGCAGGTATCGATGCTGAGGGCCAAGTCATGAACGACTTCGATTAACTGAGTGATAGTCGACAGCCCTCGGCGGAAACCATGCTGGTCAGGTGATATCAACTTATTATGCTCTAGAAAATCTGTTAGATGTTTTGAGATTATGTGTTCGAAAACTTTACATGCTGTGCTAGTCAGTGAAATGGGCCTGAAGTTTGATGCACTACTGATATCTCCTCCTTTATGGATCGGAATGATTTTCGCCAGCTTCCAGTCATCCGGTAGTTTTGACACAGCAAGTGATTTGCGGAATATTATGCCGAGATATTTGCTGCACCATTCGGCGTATCTTTCCAAAAATGCATTGGGTATGTTATCTGGCCCGCTGGATTTCTTCGGGTCGATGTTTAAGAGAAGATTGAAAATTCCGTCATCAGTTATGTTTATTTCTCTTATATCTGAAGTGCGGGTTGTTGCCATCTGGGGAATAACGCCATTATCGGTGGTAAATACGGACTGAAAAAAGTCATTAAAGTAATTAGCCTTCGCACTGTTTTCCTCTGGTGTCTGTTCGTGTCCTGCTGTGTTTCTATTGCGGAAGTGGTTCCAGAACCTGTGTGGGCTACATGTAAGGAAGTCAGGCAGCGTAACACTAAAGTAGTATTCCTTTGATTTCGTCATTTTATCCTTGAAGATTTCAACTGCACTGGCTAATTTTTGTGTTCTGTCGGGGTTAGTACCTTTGGACTTAATAGAGCGACGCAGCCTTTTCACTTTGCGTTTTGCATGAATGACCTCTCGCGTGATCCACGGGTTCTTGGTTTTAACGCGCTTGTTTTTTGAGGGGACATATCTGCATATACAGAAAAAAATGATTTCCTTGAACTGAAGCCAGAGGGAGTTTACATCTGAGCTTGCTTCAGATGCTGCTTCGGCAAACATCTGAAACTCGTGTGCAAGATGGGTTGATATACTAGCGTCGTCGGCTCTATTAAAATTACTTACAGTCGATTGGGAGGAGCGGGTTGTTATTAGAATATTGAGTGGTAGCTCGCAGACTGGTATACTGTGATCAGAAATTCCGTCGATTATGTCAAGCTTAGTCTGGTGT